>NC_022011.1:50783753-50794489 GCF_000317375.1 Microtus ochrogaster | reverse complement strand
TTTTTGGTTTGGTTTTTCGAGACAGGGTTTCTCTGTGGCTTTGGAGCCTGTCCTGGAACTAGCTCTTGTAGACCAGGCTGGCCTTGAACTCACAGAGATGCACCTGCCTCTGCCTCACGAGTGCTGGGATTAAAAATAATGGGTTTTTAAAAACTGAATTTACACCAGGCAATGGTGTCCCAGCACTTGGGAGGCAAGAGGCAGCAAGCAGATCTCTGAGTTCGAGGCCAGCCTGGTCTACAAAGTGAGTTCCAGAACAGCCAGGGCTGTTACGTAGAGAAACTCTATCTCCCTATCTCAAAACAAAACAACAACAACAACAACAAAAAAAAAACAATAAAAAACAAAACAAAAAACCCAGCAAATCAAACAAACAAAAAACAAACTTGAATTTACATTTACTTTTGAGTAAAAAGTTGATTTGTTCCCAAGAAATACCTCTGAGCTAGAGACGTAACTCAGCAGAGTGTTTTCCTAGCATGTGCAAAGCCCTAGGGTTTGAACCCCGGACCCCTATAAAACCATGCACACATGGTTGTAAACCCAGCACTTGGGAAGCAGAGGCAGAAGGATTTAGTCTGAGTTCTCCCCCCAAAGCCTTCACAAGCCCAGTGCCTACTAAGGAGTTGGGGAGCTGACTTCAGGTTTAGAAGCAAGTCCTGACTATGGGCCCTCAGACTGGGGTCTAGCAAGCAGAAGGTAGTCCTGCTTTGTGCCTCGGGCTCCCTGTCATGGAATGGACCTGCTTTGGGCACTGTGGGGTAAGTGGGATAACTGGACTCTCTGTTACTGCCCTGATACATCTGCGGTCAGTATTTTTAGTGGACATCTGAGATGGGGGGCCTACAATGCCTGCCTTCTCTGCCTCTCTATCCAGACTATGTCCAGGGGTGGGTCAGGCTGGCCAACATGAAGACCAGGATAGCCACAGAGCCTGTTTTTCAGAGCCACTGACCAGTCAGTGTATGTGGGAAGGGCCATGGCCCTAAGTCTGTCACAAGAACATTGCGTCCATTCCCTTCCTTGCCAGGCTACTGAGGCCAGTCCCGGGGTCTGCCATAATGCCTGCCTCAGGGCCATGCACCCCCTTAACACCTGGCCAAGTGGCATCCCCCTCTCCGGTTAAAGACATTTACCCACCCGCCCCTTGCCCACTTCCTCAATCCAGCCAGCTATAGTTGTGGCTGTGGTTGGTGGCTCCTTAGGGAAACGGCCACCCAGTGCTCTCCCATGTGCCGAGTTGTGTCTGCTGCCATCGTTCTAGGGCCAACAGGTGTTTCCGCACACACAGGCGCTTGGGAGGACTCCAGTCCTCACCATGGGGTCAGAGGTGCTGGGGGCCCCACAGCCAGACTGCAGGTTTTGTTTGCTCTCAGAAGAAGAAAGCTTCCTCTGGAGCGTGGGGAGAGCCTGCCCTGGGGTGACTTTCTACCACCTGTCCCTGCTTAGCTGAGACTTTTAGACAGCATCAGTTCAGAGCTCAGAGCAGAGGGATGGTCCCAGGGCCCTGTGACAGACGAGGCGAGAGGTGAGCAGAGTATGGTGATAGGAAGACCCAGTTGGATTGTTTGGATGGAGGCTGGGAGGCAGACGATGGGATCCGATCCAGATGTGGACAGTGACCAGCAGGGAATGAGTGTGACCTGAGGTTCCGCCACACTGGCTGTAAGGTTAACGATCTGTAGCGTCATGTTATTCTAAGGACAGTGAGTTCCAGGATGCCCTGCTTCTGCGAATGCAGTCATGCTTGCCTAGGGTACACAGCAAGCCAGCCCTGGGGAAGTCCTTTGGGTCCCTAACTGCCAGGCCCTCGTCCTTGTCCTTGTCAGGGAGGGGTCACTGTTTTCAGGAGTGTCTTGTTTCCTTTGGCTGTGGTAAGGAAGACTTTTCCCAGGAACCAGGCTCAGTAAAGAAGGGCAAACCTGAGTGGAAAAGGAAGTGTTGGAGATTGTCCCCCACCTCAGTGACAGAAGCCTGTTCTTCCAGCAGCCAGACTTTGTGGACACTTGATAAACGCCCATGGAAATAGGGTACATCCTTTCTTTCTCCTGCACTCTCCCATGGGTGGGTCAAGAATATAAATCACAATACATTTGTTTGCCTGGCATGGTGGAGTACACACTTAGTCCCAGCATTCAGAGGCAGAGACAGAGGCAGATGGAGTTCGAGGCCAGCCTGGTCTACAGAGTGAGTTCTAGGACAGTCAGGGCCCTTAAACAGAGAAACCCTGTCTTGAAAAACAAAACAAGCCTGGCAGTGGTGGCACACGCCTTTAATCTCAGCACTCGGGAGACAGAGGCGGTTGGAGCTCTGTGAGTTCAAAGCCAGCCTGGTCTACAGAGCTAGTTCCAGGATAGCCAGGGCTGTTACACAGAGAAACCCTGACTTGAAAAACAAAAAACAAAAGAAGGAAGGAAGGAAGAAAGGAAAGAAGAAAGAAAGAAAACATGCAAACAAATAAAGACAATGTGGTTAAAAGCATAGGCTGGGTCTCAGGGGGTAGAGGGTGGAGAGCTTGCTTGCCTAGGAAGCACAAAGGCCCCCGTCCCCAGCGCTGTATAAACTATAAACGGGCTGTGGTAGCACATGCCTGCATTTCTAGCTCTTGAGAGGTAGAGGCAAAAGAATCCAAAAATCGTGGTTATCCTTACGAAAAGTTCAGATTACTTCAGCGGTATTATCTGACCATGCCTGCTTGGGAAACATTGCCTGAATGTGAGCTGGACACGTGGTAATTAACAGAGGAAGGCTGGCATTGCAGTTTGTCCTTCCTAGTTCACTGAACCCTTTTCCTGATCTCTGGGTGGCCTCTCCCTGCCCCCCACCTACTCACCTGCAGCTATTGAGCAGTCCTGGGACAGGTAGGAGACAGTCCCCTCCCCTTCTTAGCCTCTGCTTCCTTAACATCTGCAACTGAGCCAACAGTCTGAGGCATGTGTCAGTGTGGGGATCTCACAGTTCCCTGGCGGGGCCCCGCTCAAGGTCCTGGCTCTGAGCACCAGCCTGGGAGTCACACTGCTTAGAGACCTGCACAGGTAGCTAGGATGTAGGCTTGGGTGGGAAGTGCCCATGGCAGACTGTTACTTTGCTCCCTCAGGCTTGGGAATAGCTTCCTATAGAAGGGGCAGCCAAGCTGGGCTGGGTCGCTGAAGAGGCCTGGGCCGCTAAGCCAGGGTCCAGGGTAGAGTAGGTGAGAGATGAGCCTACCTCTGCCAGCCCTATACCCGGCAGCGCTGTGACCCGGGAGTGAGATGATCATGGACTCCGACAACTAGCCCTGACCATTCAGATCCAGGCTGGCCTCTGAGACACAGTAAACAGGAAACCCCACAGAGGCTGGAGGTCCTGAGAGAAAGGAAGGAGCAGGCCAGAGGCATCACAGAGCTGTGAAGTTGGCAGGAAACAGTGACTTCCCTGTGCTCTGTCTGCTACCTGGCTGTGCCAGCTGTCAGGCCATCACCACAGCTCTGCTATGGTTGTCTCAGGAGTCCACAGCCTGGGCTACAGAGCAGGGCCAGCTCAATAACACAGACAAAACCAGGGTCCCTGGCCAGCACCCTGAGGCTCCGGGGCCTGGCCTTTCAGTACACACATACTGGAGATTCAGCTCCAGTATGACTCCTTCAGCTTATGCTGGGACTCTAGTCAAGCCTGCCCCAGCCTGCCCCCCTCCACTAGAGTTGTGTGGGGAAACTGAGGCCCACACAGTAGCAGAAGGTCACCAAGGTTACCCTGAGGTTGGTGGTAGATGTCTGTCTGTCTCTGATTATAGCTTGTTCTGGATGAAAATAGCTCCAGGAGGGTCAGGGCTGGGGCCCAGCGGTAGAGCATTTGCCTAGTAAGACCAAGGCCCAAAGTTACATTTTCAGCAGCCCCACTAAACAAACAAAAAGCCCTGCCTGGGATATTTTAAGCAGACCCTGAAGACTCAAATTGTCCACCAAAAAAATATGAGCCTGTCATATGGGTCTGATAGCGTGAGAACTCCTCAGAATTGTGCAAGCTGACAGTACAAGGCCGGAGGAGAATGTCGGTCCTGAGCAGCTGAGGTCCCCGCTGCAGCTAAGGGCCTGGCAGTTTTCGTTTTCCACCCAGCTGGTTCCCAGATCCACTCCAGCGATCGTGGGTAGCGAGAGGCATTAGAAGCCCAAACACCATGACCTGTGGGTTCCACCTCTGGGAGTTCTTCCTCAGGAAGCATCGTGGGAGCCAGAAAGCTGGCTGCTGCGGGGACCCCTGGAGGTGTTATTTATAACCCCAGACCTGGAAGGGGACCAAATGTGTGGAGCGGGGCGGCGCCAGCCAACTAAGCAGTGGACTGCTGACAGTAACCAGTGACGCCCGGGGAACCACGGAAAGTCCAACGGCGTGGGAAACGCTCACAGTCATGGGCTTGGATGAGAAGAGGCAGGATGGAGGCAGGCAGAAAGTTGAGCTCTGTGTGTTGCTCCAGCCAAGGAGAGCGATGGAGGCTGCATTCCAGCTTGAGCCTGAACGCACAGGAGGGAGGCCACCACCCACCAGCTATTCGGGTGGGAAGCTGCAGACCCGTCTGCTCTGGCTGAATTCCGGGTCTGTCTCTGGGTCACTGAGTGGGCTTGGGTGAGTGGGCGGCAGGGCAGAGGGCAGCGCTGTACCACCTGGACCAGCCAATCCTCATCCCTTGGGTAGAGACATCCCTAGGACTTGTCCCAGTTCCTGGGGAATGCAGAGGCAGATGTGCTTCAGGGGAAGGAAGCCAGTGGAGATGGGGGCGGGGGGGCATCCTGAACCGCTCCCACATATCCCCCAGTCCTCTAGCCCTCCTTGTCTGACTCTACTGTTCCCTGTGTATTAGCTGAGAAATGTGGCATCCAAATGTCTAGGCACCAGCCTGACAGTTCCTGAGAGTAGAGGCAAGCAGATTCCAAAGGTGGGGTGGGGGCGGTCAGGAGTGTGATGGTATCCCCACAGCTGTGGAAATCAGCCTAGGAATGAGGAAGGTGAGGACAAGGTCCTGAACACCTGAAGACCAGCGGCCTGAAGGAACCACAATCACAGCCTGGGGACCACTACACCAGGGACCACTGCCTGGGCTAGAGGCAGCAGGGCTTGACAGGCCTGGATGGCTATCTTGAGCAACTTGACAGGCCTGGATGGCTATCTTGAGCAACTTGACAGGCCTGGACGGCTATCTTGAGCAACTCCAAGATAGCTCACCCATTTCCACTTCCTTTCTCCTAGCCAAGGTGGGCAGAGGAGGAATTCTTCATCTCAAACAGCCAGTCCCAGAGGTAGGTTCAGTGCCTGTTCTGGCCCCACGTTATGGGCCTGAGTTGGGTTGGTGTTTTCATGGCTAGGATGTTTTCATGGCTAGACATGATTAACCCTCACTTACATTCACTGGTGGGCTTAAGACCCTGGACTGAGGAAAGCAGGTTCTTATTTTCTCATGATACACTATTATCACCCTGTGAGGCTTGTTTTAAGAATGGGGAAAATTAAGCCAGGCATAGTGTCACACAGGAGGCAGAGGCAGGAGGATCTCTGTGAGTTCAAGGCCAGCAGGTATACTTAGTCAGTTCCAGGACAGCCAGAGATACACAGTGAGACCCTGTCTTGAAAAAACAAAACAAAAGAGTGGTGGAACTGAGTCATCACAGAGACAAAGACAGGGACAAACCAGCAGCGGCCTTGGCACAGCTCAGAGCAGTGGTTCTCAACCTGTAGGTCCCAACCCAGGTGGGGGTTGAACTATCCTGTCACAAAGGTAGCCTAAGACCAGCAGAATACACAGATATTTACACTATTGTTCATAACAGTAGCAAAATTACAGTTATGAAGTAGCAATGAAAATAATTTTATGGTTGGGGGACATCAGAATGTGAGGAACTGTATTAAGGCACCCATTAGGAAAGCTGAGAACCACTGGCTCACAGGTTCTAAGGATGCTTTGGGCTTTCTATAACTTTGACATTCCTAAAAGACATTCTGGTGAAATAGTCTGAGCTCCCATAAGATCCTATGAGGTACCCAAGGTGTAGAGCTTACAGGTGTCCTGTGGGGGCCCAGAACCCCCTAGATCTGCCATCCTGACCTCTGCCTAATCCACAGAGCTGGGAATGGACATTTCTCCTAAGAGCTCCAGTATCCTGAAGGCCAGCCTAGAGTTTCCCTGGTTTGGAAGAGGATGATCAGGGGAGCTTGGGGGTCATCTGGGGAGCAGCTGCACCAGGCTTCAGTGCGTTCCGGTTTCAGGGATGGTTTCAAGCAAAGGGAAGATGATCAGGCTTCTGTGAAAACAGGCTGTACCCGGTGGTGTCCAGCCATCAGCAGGGGGGAACGTGTTATTCTCACAATTAATCACCTCTGTTCTTCAGGAGCAATTACTAGGCTAAGTGGGTAGTTATCTCCTCTCCTTGCTGGGTTAGCCTCCCCCAGGCTGCCAGGCTGCACAGGTGATGTGGGGGCAGGGGAGAGGACTCCTGTATCTATTTCCTAAGAGAAAGTCTCCATATCCTTGCTCAGTGTCACACCAGACATACTGCTGGCTGCCCAATCCCTACCTGAAGGGTCAGAGGAGCCTCTCCAACATCCTCTGCAGGGAAAGCTCTCAGTGACTTGGTAAAGTCTTGGTTACCTTCTAGCCCGGGTCTTCTCACCGGAGAATTGGAGGGGTACTTGCCTCCTCTCCCAGTTGTGCGGGGCAACTAGGGCACCAGGGCAGAGGAGACCATTCCAGGTCACCTACACACAGGGACAGAGGAATGCAGAGGAATGGAGAAGGAACAAGGAAGGGAACCAAGCTATGGTGCAGGGTCCAACAAATTGGTCAGGAGTGCTAGGCTAGACTCGGAGAAGCCAGTGCCAGGGTCCTTGGGCTGTATGAACTTCACGTGATATGTCCAGGGTGGAAAAATCAGTTGGGACAAGCCGCTGGGCGGAAGATAAGAGAATGTTGTCTCTTGGTGGTGATAAAATTCGATGAGTAGCTGGCCTGGTGACCATGCTAGATGTTCAGTGTGGGCCAAAGGCAGCTTCCGTGCTACAGAAATTTTACTTACCATGGAGGGTACTGAGGTTGAGGCCCACCGAGCTCAAGTGTCAGGAAAGAAGCCTTAGGGAGTAGGTGAGTCAAAAGCTCAGGTGGGGTATCCTGTGTGTGTGTGTGTGTGTGTGTGTGTGTGTGTGTGTGTCTGCAGAGTGCCTATGCTGGTGAGAATCCTGTCTCAGTTTCTTCTTCTGAAGCACAAGTCTGTGGTGTAGAGAAGGTTTGGGTCCTGTTCTGGATATCAAAGGCCTGTGCTTCCCAAGGTGTGTTCAGAGACAGGGACAGCAGGACCATGCCTAGGACATAGACCCTAAATGGGTCATAGTTTGTCTAAGAGATAGGGGCATGGGTCTGGTGGATCCAGGCTGAGTCTGACCCTGGGTTTCTGCCTCTTCCTGTCTCTGTGGTCCCTTTCTCCAGCACCAGGCCACTTTTCCCCTTACTGTCCCCAGGTAGGTTCAGGGAGCTGGGACCAGCCAGGAGAGAAAGAGGGAAGGCCTGGAAGGCCTGAGTCAGAGTCCTAGATGCACTGGGACACTACTAACACAGAGGTGCCTTCTACCATCACTCATGCCCTAAGGGCCCTTAACAGCAAACATGGAAGCCATCAGTGCTATGGTCTGTGACTTTCTGGAGTCCAGGACCGGTAGGGAGGGAGCCCCTGCAACATGCATACTGCTGGCTTTGGAGAGTGGAAGCTCTCTTCCTCTCTAGATCACTGCCTCTGTTGAGTTCCCAGCCTAGAGCAGCCCTTGAGAGCTCTGAGTAAGTGCAGATCCTACTGGGAGGATCCTTGGGCCCCAGAGTTTGAGAGGAGGGTGTGTGGCCATGTTGGATCCCTGCCATGGTCACGCCATGTTCTATCAGCCTAGGCCCTTGCCACCAATGCTACTCTGCACATCTCTGTGGCCTGTGATGGCAGGCATCCTCACATTGGCCATCAGCGTCCGTCTCTCTACCCACGGCCCAGAGCTATCCAAGACTGCTCAGACCTCTGGTGACAACATGAATGCCTGGGGGTAGGTGCTGCTCTCTTCCAGCCCTTGCGGCCCCTCATCCTCTGTTCTCTTCAACACTACAGTTGGCTTCCAAAGCCGCTAAGGTCACCCTGTTATCCCTCTTTCTCAGGCTCTGTCCTTGGAAAGTCCCTATTTCATGCCTTGGTTTTCGTCATGCACAGACAACAAAACCTGCTGTCCCAGCCCTGAGTATCTCACCTATGGCCAGCCCATGGCCATATGCCCACCCAGCCTGCTCCCTATAGCCAGGCTCAGAGAACACACTTCAGCCTTGACACATGGACAGCCACCAAACCCATCTTACAGATGAGGAAACGGCGTAAGAGCAGGGGCCAACTGGTCAAGCATCACACTTAGGAGCATATGGCTGGGTCGGGACTAGAATCTGAGCTCTTATCTGCCACGGGTATAGAGTGGTCACATTCTCTTGAGACAGGCAAGAATAACCCCCTCTGTTCAGTTCCCAGAGGAGTCAGCCAGGCCAGCGCCACCCTACACAGAGAGGAGGAGAGCTACTACAGGCATCCAGCCAAGCACTGGTCTAGGCTGGCTACTGTTGGTCGTCTGTGAGAATTTGGGCACTAGACAGAAAAGGTCAAAACCTGGCGCTCTTTACCCTATCCTCTATGCTGTCTACAGAACACCTGTTCCCAGGGCAGAGTAAAGTCACGGAGAGGGGCAGGCACACCAAGCCTGAACTCCTTACTGCTTGCAGGGCCTCCTGCTTCCCAAGACTCTCACTTCATCCTTAGCACACTTCTGTGACCTGCCTGTCCCCTATCCACTGGTCACCCCATGCAGGTTTCCGATTGCAAATGCTGCCCCTCCAGGCCCTTCTTCTTGTTGCCCCATGCCCACTGCTGCAAGCCTGGGGCCAATGTCTAGCAGTCTGGCTGCTCTCTCTGAGAACTGGCTCTGGGCCTCTCTGCCTGATATTTCAGAGCCTCTGGCTCATCTGGTTTAGGAGCCTAACAATGCACCCTCGTCGCCAGTATCATATGTAAAGACAGAAGCTGTAATTCCGCACTCAAACTGTACCCTGAAGTGGGGATCAGCAGAGCCAGCCTTGGGGTACAAAGAGTGAGGAGCCTCAATGTGCAGCCAAACCTGCAAGATCCCAGTTAACAAAGAGACGGAGTACTGGGGTGAAGCAAGGTTTTGCCCTTGGGGTCATTGGGCCTCGTTGCCTATAGTCACTTAGATTCTGAAGTTTTGGCATCCGGTGTCTCCCTACCATCCTGTGGGACCAAGTGGGTAAAAGAGCAGCCTCCAGAGCTTCACCCCACCCATCGTGGGCGGCAGAGCCTTGAGCTGGTCCACTAGAGGAAGATGGTAAGGCAGACCCCTCGTGGTCAGATACACAAGACCACTCTCTGCTCATCTCTGATGAGAGTGCTCTTCTTCCTCCCTCCCCATCTCCCCTGCCCCCTTAACACCTTGGGCTGAAACTAGATACCCTCTCAGGATGGGGTCTTCTATCCATTTTACAGCTGTACTCACTAAGGCAACAGGAAGACCAGACTGTTGCTAGGAGATGCGCAGTGGAAAACCTGTACCGCTGTGCTTAGTAAGCCTCAGTCACTCCTACTTGTGTAAACTTCTCCATCTTCTCTCCTGGCGGGTATGAGTGATGAGAAGACCCAGAATTTGGGAAGGCTATACACTGCTCGGCTGGCCAGTGCTAGGGTGGCCCCGGAATGGAGGCCCAGGCAGTCCCATTGGCGCTGGCAACATTTACTGGACACTAATGCTTCATTCAGTGAGACGTTAAGGATGCAGACGCTCAGGCCACAATGATCTCTACAGCCTGGCTTTGCGGCCCCCATTTCAGCCTGTCCCATATAGTATGGAAGCTCAGACCAGGGGACTCTCCCCAGCAGAAGGGTGAGCCCACCAGCTTCCAGCCTTGGCCTTTTGTTCCTTTCTCCGCTTCTGGTCCAGCACAGCAGGCCACACAATGCTTGTCATCTGTAGCTTGCTCTGACCCAGACTGAAGTCAAAAGGAAGGCAGCCCGTTCCTTCCCTGCTCCCTTCCCTGCTCCTGTGCTCCAGAAAGAGTTCAGAAAAACTTCCCTCCCAAGAAAAGCCAAGGTGACAGGGTCCTGTGGGCCCTCCCTGGGGCAGGTTCTACAGCCACTCTTTCCCCAGTGATGGTGTCAAACAGAGAAAGCCTTCCTGTCACTCCCACATCTGCCTGGGGACTGTTTCAGAGTGGCTTGTGTAGCCACTGAGACGCAATGTGCTGAGCTTTCCTCTAGTGTACCCAGTGTCAGGATGCCTTCCTAGGACGGGATCAAAGAGTGTGCATGGGCAATGCTGGGAAATTCCCCAAATCACTGTTTGCAGAGGTCACCACCATGACAACAGTGTGTGGGCCTTGGCTCCTCCCACTGCTATGGTCTTGGAAGCAGACACGGCCAATCTGATACGATAGCACAGCTTTAATTTGCATTTTCCTCAAAGCTTTTTGAACCAGCTCCTCTCCTCTGATGCATCTCTGCATAGCTTTATCTTTCTGTACTCCCTGACACTGTTGTTGGTTTGTTGCCGTTTTTTGTTTGTTTGTTTGTTTTTTCTTTTTTGGTTTTTCGAGACAGGGTTTCTCTATGGTTTTGGAGCCTGTCCTGGAACTAGCTCTTGTAGACCAGGCTGGTCTCGAACTCACAGAGATCCACCTGCCTCTGCCT
>NC_022011.1:50773123-50783653 GCF_000317375.1 Microtus ochrogaster | reverse complement strand
TCTTGTAGACCAGGCTGGTCTCGAACTCACAGAGATCCACCTGCCTCTGCCTCCCAAGTGCTGGGATTAAAGGCGTGTGCCACCACCGCCCGGCTTGTTGCCGTTCTTTATATTTGAGAAAAGACAGCCTTCTGTGATGCAGTCACCAAATGCTTTCTCTAGTTCACTAAACAGCAAACTTTATTTTTGTTTGTTGGTTGGTTTTTTGTTTTCCGAGACAGGGTTTCTCTGTGGAGCCCTGGTTGTCCTGGAACTCACTCTGTAGACCAGGCTGAATCTCACAGAGATCCACCTGCCTCTGCCTCCTGAGTGCTGGGATTAGCGGTGTGTGCCCACACTGCCCAGCCAGACTTTGACTTTTAGAAAATCTCTTACAGGCCTGGCGGTGTGTGTGGAGGTCAGAGGCCAGTTTGCAGGAGTTGGTTATCTCCTCCCACCATGTGAGTTCTAGGGGTCAAACCCAGGCTGTCAGACTTGATAGCAAGCACCTTTACCTGCTGAGCCATCTTGTTCTGACTTATTTACTTAATGGTTGTTGTTTTGTGGAACAGTTATTCTGTTTGCAGTTGTTCCTCGATGAAGTTTTATTCTGTGTAGCTACTGATACGTGAGAGAGTTACTCTGTATAGTTGAGTTCATTAAAAAACACTTTTCTGTATTAGATTTTTGTACATTTTGTCAAGCCTAGGACAAGTTGACAAGAAAATTTCTTCCTTTGTTCCTGTCTTGTGTGTGTGTGTGTGTTCATGTGTGAGTGAGTGCCATGCTGTCCTCATCAGTGAGTGTGTAGGAGTTCCTGTCGTGTGTGTGTGTGTTTGTGAGCACACATGCTCATGTGTGTGTTCATGTGTGAGTGAGTGCCGTGCTGTCCTCATCAGTGAGTGTGTAGGAGTTCCTATCTTGTGTGTGTGTATGTGTGTGTGTGAGCGCACATGCTCATGTGTGTGTTCATGTGTGAGTGAGTGCATGCTGTCCTCATCAGTGAGTGTGTGGCTTAACTCTTCCTTCTTCCCACTCTCTGCTCCACCCAGAAGAACCCATGGCCGGTTGGGCTCTTCTCAGGGACATAAATGACACTGTGCCTCTCTGGTTACGGAGATCTGTGGGATCTGCATTTTTCAGTATGAATTTCCAGAAGATTCTGCTTCCCTCAGGCTTTCCAGCCTGCCTGCCCCAGGCTGTGAGCCATGTGGGCCCTCAGAGCTCCTAGGAGGCCCCTTCCATCTGGACAGAAGTACATACTATGCTGGGGACTCAGAACTTGTACCCAGCCACAGCCTGACAACAGTGGGCAGAACAGAAGAGCTTTCTAAGACACAGTCCTGAAGCCCAAGCATGCAAGGCTGCTCCCGAGGAGCCAGGTTCTCAGAGAGCCCAAGGATCCCCATCCCCACTGATGAAGTTACTTTTATGTTTGGGGGCGGGGGCTAGGAATGTAACTCAGTTAGCAGAGTGCGTGCCTATAAGGCACAAAGCCTGGGCTCGATTCCTATCATTGTATAAATAGCATGGTGGTGCATTTGAGAAGTAAAAGATTGGAAGTTCTAGGTCATCTTTGACTATATAGAGTCTTAGGTTTAACCTGGATTGCATGAGATTTCCAGAAAAAAAAAATAGAAAATGCTAGTGAGAAAGTTGTGGAGGCTAGAGTGAAGAAAAGTAGAAGACCCTAATCGCAGGCAGAAAGGGGCTAAGTTGGGGGGGGGGGAACCCCAGGGACAAGGGAGAGACAGACTGGCCTGGCTACGTACCAGGTTCAGAGCTGAGGGACAGGTCCTCATAGTGGGACTTCTGGTCTCCCTGGACACCAGGTAGGACCCAAGTGAGGACGGAGCTAGTGCTCAGGGGCTGGGGGAGGGGAAGGCAGGAATCAGGGACCCTCTTCCAATTACAGTATCAGCCTAGGGCCACTATGGCCTGCAGCATGGCCACTGAGGTCCCTGCCCGTTGCTGGACATTGGCTGGCCTGCCATGGATATTGACATCCGTGCTTCACCCAATCATGGAGCCGTCTCCACGGAACTCACCCAGCCTCCAGCAGAGTGACAGTCCCTCTGGGACATGAGTCTGCCAGACACTTTATCTGGCCTCCATCCATCTAGAAGGAGGATTACCTGTTGAGTCCCTCTACTCAGTCTGGGAAATACCAGTTCCCTCCTCGAGCCATTAGGGCAGGAGGGATATGATGTGGGATTTTTTTTCTTTATGTCCCTGACTCATTCTTCATTTACATTTTCCTTTTTCTTTTTAGGTTTCTTTTCTTTAATATTTCTTTATTGCATTGTTTGGATCAGAAGACAATGTTCGGGGTCAGTCCTTCTGCCATGTGGATTCTAAACCTCAAACTCAGGTAAGCCCTTAGGCTTGGTGACAAGGGTCCTTACCCGAAACGCCATCTCAAAACCCCTCTATTTTTTTTCTTTTTGAGACAGAATCTCACGTAGCCCAAGCTAGACTTGAACTGTGACATAGCCAAGGATGATCTTGAACTGATTTTACTGTCTCTACCTCCTAAGGGCTAAAGGTCACATGTGCACATCCATACACCTTGTTTGTGCAATTCTGGTCTTAGAGCCTGGGACTTTGTGCATGTTAGGTAAGTACTCTACCCCAGCCCTCACTTCATTCATTCATTCATTCATTCAGAAGGTGGCTCCTGACTCATTTGGCACAGGATGCAGTAAGACGAAGGCAAGAGGGAAGAACTTGCCCAGAGCCCTACAGAATGACTAAGGCAGGAGGCAGAGGTAGAGGGCCACTGTACTCTGCCTAACATATCATCTTGAAGGAGTCTTGGCCTAGTGGTACAGGGTTTGACCCTTACGGTGCTTTGAAGGATGACCTAGGCATAGACACAGGACGAGCCACACCCAGTCTGCAGGGGACCATGTATAGGAAGGGGCTTGACTACCACCCTGGCCCAGCCAGGGAAACTTGCTTATGTTTACCCGTGTGCCGGAGTCTGTCCATGTCTATGCCCACTTGTGCCTGCTGAATGTGCCTTGTTCCCCGAGTTAGGTGGCACTCACCTCTCCCTCCCCCAACCCTCCACGGGCTTCCTCTGCCTCCCCAGGCTTGGGGGATGCCTGTCCAGGCTGGCCAGCCGGCTCCTGCCCGGATCTCTGGTGTCCCATCTCACTACAGCCTGCGATAAGGGCACAGCTCAAAGCCGCTTTGTTCAGCCAACAAAAGGACATTTCTGCAGCGTCCTGGGAGCCAGCCACAGGCTGGACATGCCAGGGAGGCCCCAGCCTGGTGGTGGCACCAGTTTGGGAAACCCTAGCCCAGCCCTGGCTGGGACCTGGGGGTTGGGGACCATGCCTGCCACAGGCTTCCCAGGCTCTTGGACCCATAATTGGTGTCTTCTTTCTTTGCCCATGCTGGGCTTAGCCCACAGCTACTGCTACCCACAGCTCTGTTCTTGGCTTTGGGGACCAGAGCCTCCTAGATCCATGCCAAGGAGAGCAGGCCACCCATGAGGGATGGATCTGACGTGCCAGGACCCAGAAAGAAGCCTGCAGCCACCAAGTGGGCTGGAGCACCAACCGCCTCACCTAAAGGAGTACTCCTGCTCCAGAAAAACAAAGAAAAAAAACCTAGCAAACCCTAAGTAAGGACCAGAGACAGTAAGGGGAGGGTGGGTTCTCCTGAGACCCTGGTGTTGGCCTAGGGTCTGTAGGGGGGCAAACTCGCAGGGCTGGGACCTTATCTGGTAAAAGGACTTCAGATGTAGTCAGTTAAGGATTCTGTCACAAGGTAGGCCAGGCCTTCGAGAAAAGACACTGAGGGAAAGCGGGCAGAGTAGAGGGTGAATCTTCAACCCTGGGGCACCTTACCTGACCTCACCCGGCGTCAGACCTCTGTGGTGGAGAGAAGGAGGGCATTGATTTCTGCTGTTTCAAGACCCCCGGTCTGTGCCACACAGCACATTCAGAGTGGGCACTGGATTTTCCAAGAAGATGCCAAACAGGGTTATGAACCTAGGTACGATGTCCTGGTGCCCTGTGCCCTATGTCATGGCCAGGAGCTTCCTGGAGGAGCCCTCTAAGAACCTAGGGCTTCATCCCCGGGCTAGTCAGGACCCAAGCCAGGAGCGTGTTGCACTAGAGTAGACCTCATGTGGACGGTACATGATAAAGCCTCTCCTCTGCTGTGCTGACAGCCTTTACCTGGTCAGTAGTTGTAGGCTACCACAGGCTACAAGGAGCTGGTCCTCAGGGGCAGCTATTCTCCCCACCTGCTGCTCCCCTCCCCTCCCTTCGCAGCTGCTTGGGATCTGTAGGCCCCACCCCTAACCTACTTCCTCCCTCTTTCAGGCTGTGAACTCACAATAAGCTGCTCCCAGGGGCTGTCCCTGCAGTCACCCTTGTCCTGGGTTGTCTGGAGCCAGCCTTCCTTCCACCTCAAGACCGCTTCCCACAGCCAGTTAGCTGCTCACCACCCAGCCCTTGTGCCTCAGGTCCCCTAGTTCCTGTAGGGAACCAAGACACCCATGCTCACAGACTTACAGATAGAATGGGAAACTGAGGCAGACCCAGAGAGGATAATCAAACTGTTGAGGTCACATCACTTTGGAGGGGTAGGACCAGACCTGGCGAGACACTGGATTCCCATCCCTGTTCCTGGTCTCTGCCCCTCCCCCAACTTGCACCTGTTAACAGTGCCCTGTCCTCTAGGGACCAGTAGCCTCTGCCTCTGCATCTGGTAGAAGCCACTCTCCTTCCCTATAAGCTAAAGCCTTCCTCAAAATCGCTTGTATGACTTAGAGCAAATACTCCAGTTTCCTGGCCTTGGTCCCCCTGTGGGACCATAGTGTGGACCTGTGCATTGAGTGGATAGGAAAGTAGGAAACAGGGTTCCTGGAATCTTGGGTCTCCCTAGGTCCCCGAGTCCCTTTCTCCCTGCTCTTTCTAGTCAAGAGCACATCTGTCCATCTCTTTACCCACCCATTCAAGCATCTATGGCGTGTGCAGCTCTAACCCTCACCAAGCAGGGCCTTGTGTGAGGCACAAGTGCATCCTTGGGAACTCACATGATGCTAACCCCAGAAGCATAGACCCTTGTCATGTGTAGCTTCCTCCCAGATTGAAACATTCCACCTTGCCGGGGAGCTCCTTAAACAAGAAGGTAAACAACTCAAAATATCTCCAGGAAGTCCCTGAACCTGACCAGATTCACTAGGTCCCCCTCCCTGCCAAAGTAAACTATAAACACCGAGAGTCCCTCTTAGGCCAAAGAAGATGAGCTGCAAAGAAAACTCCTCAGAGGACGAAAGCTGCAAAGAAGGTTCTAGGACCAGACCGGCTGCCTGGAAGAAGCAGAGACTGTGCATCCTATAGATACAAGGAGAAAGACCACTGACCCAAATCGTGGCTGATTTAGTGAAAACAGGCTTCATTCATGTAGGTAGGCTTGCTGGTTTCTTTTGATGTACCTGTTCACTCTGGCAATCCACTGAACTGGATTCCACCCCCGGGCTTGGAATGTCTCTGAGGTGTCTGTTTCCTTGGGAGCAGCTCTTCAGTTCCTGTGGGCTGGACGGATGGGTCTGGCTTCTGAATTTGGGTTGGGGGTCTTTATCTCGCCAGGCCCTCTGAATGTTAATCCCACAGATGTGAGAGGAAATACCACTGCCTTAGGGTCTCTGTGGCTGTGAAGAGACACCATGACCATGGCAACTCATAAAGGAAAGCATTTAACTTGCCTGGCTGTGCTTACATACAAGGCCTTCTCGCTGACACAGTGGCATGACGAGGGGCACAGGTGATGGGCGCACTGATGGGCAAAAGAGACAGGAAGTGCTTGCTTGTCCTCTGGCCTGAACCTGAAGCCCAGAGCCAGATCCCAAGACGCTCATCCAGGTGTGTGTGGTGTGGTGTGTGTGTGTGTGTGTGTGTGTGTGTGTGTGTGTGTGTGTGTGTGAGTGTGTGTGTGTGTGTGAATTTCAAGTGGCAGGAGTCTACCTGAAACAGCTGCTTCTTCTTTCATTCCTTCAGTTATGTAGAGGGGACCTGTCCAGTCTACTCCCCAGGGTCAGTAGCTGGAGGCAGTCACTGGGCCATTGCTGAGTTCCTGCAACTTGACAGGCACCTGTCTCTTGAGCACACACCTCTCCTCTGCAGGTATGCATTACTGCTACCCCTGCGGACCTACTTTGTGCTGCAGTGGAGTTTCTCTGCTGGGAGCCGAAGCTTCCTCCTCTAACACCCAGGACTATGTGGTCTTCTGTGAACCTGAATCTTGGGTCACAGAGAGAGCGAGAGAGAGCGAGAGAGAGAGCGAGAGAGAGAAAGAGAGAGAGAGAGAGAGAGAGAGAGAGAGAGAGAGAGAGAGAGAGAGAGATATCCTGGCTTTTGGTGGCCATGACCTCATCTCCCCGTATCAGGCCACCTTGTCTCCGCTCTGAGTCCTCACTGTTACAGAGCCTGGCAGAGTGCACTGGAAAAGACTGGGGATGGATGGATATGTGAAGCAGAACCACTCACTCTATGGACTGTGTGCTCCAGGGACAGCTTTGTGGTGTGCAGATATGTGTGTGTCTCTTCACATGTGCGGGTGCCTATATGTGGATTTTGCTCAAGCGTATGTATTTGTGAGCATGTGTGTGCATGTGCACATGCATACGTAAGGTCCTATTTGCAGACTCTTAATGGTAGGTGACCTGTGCTGTGTGCATGTGTGAGCATATACGTATAATTGCTAACAGATCTGCACCTGTGTGTGTGTATGTGTGTGTGTGTGTATGCATGCGTGAGCATGCATGCAAGTGCTGGGGGGGAGGGAGATCAGTTATCCTACAGGCATGGGCCTCTAGCAAGGGGTGGCCTGAAGAGGTTGAGTTCCAGGATCTTGACCTGTAGGTTCTCTGCAGGGATGCTGAGGTGAGCTGAGCTTGTGGGCTCATCCTCCTCCATGTGACCCCGCACAGCCTCTCACATGCTCCAACTAGTACCTGGGGGACCGAGTCCAGGCAGGCTCGGGGAGGGCCGGTGTAGCCTGAGTTCTCTGTGCTGGTCAGATGCAGAAGGAGGCCTAGGTTCCTACTTTTAAAGGCAGATTTACCTGCTGACCTCACCATGCTTGGTCTCCCTATCTGTGACACAGGGAGGGCTTGCATCACCCCAGATCTGATGACCTCAGCTGAGTCCTCAGGCACACTTCTGCACCCCTCCAGGTTCTACTTACTCCAGGCTGGGCTCCCCAGATAAACCACTTCCTCAAACACATCCCCCCGTGGGCGACAGTCCCAACATCTGGTTGGTGTTTGTAGCAAGTTGGAGGCAGAGAAGCATCTGCTGAGGAAAGCAGCCTTGTGGGAGCCTCAGTCCTGCTGCTGGGGCTGTGAGAACCGGTGTCGGAGGGCGGGCGGGCGGGCGGAGCTGGCCTGCCGGTCACACTGACAGATCACATTTCCATGTACATCCCAGGCTGGTGTGTGTGTGTGTGTGTGTGTGTGTGTGTGTGTGTGTGTGTGTGTGTGTGTATGGACGACTCAGAAAGTTGGGTCAGCAGGCCAAAATTACACCGAAAAGTTCAAATTGAGTTTTGGTGTTGGTGCATGTGCGTGCGCACATGTGTGTATGTGTGTGTGTGTGTGCCTCTTCTGTGGGTCAATATCCTGGTCTTGTGGGTTAGGTTTTAGTTTGATTGTCAGCATCTTGCTCTGTATCCTAGGCTAGTTTTGAGCTCAAAGCAGCCCCCCTGCTTCAACTTCCCAAGCTCTGGGAATACAGATATAAGCCACCAATTTATATAACGGGGTGGGAGGGTATTGTGGCGTTGAGGAATCAAACCCACAGTGTCATGCATGCAAGGGAAGTACTCTACCAACTGAGCCCAAGAGTTCATCCACTTCTGTGCAGACAGAAGGGTCTCAGAAGACCACATAGTCCTGGGTGTTAGAGGAGGAAGCTTCGGCTCCCAGCAGAGAAACTCCACTGCAGCACAAAGTAGGTCTGCATCTGGGGTCTCAGTGGAACCCACCCACTCCTAAACTGGTCCCAGCTGGAAGGAGACCCCAGGCTTTGGACTTGGGGTACACATCTGCAGGGGCAGCTCCAGCCAGATCCATAACCCACTGAGAGCCTCGGCTCAGCCCTTCCGGTGAGGTAATGGGAAAAGCTTGCCGTGGCCGCCTGGCCCCCTTGCCAGAACTGAACATCCCAGAACCCCAGAGCGCCTGAGAGTTTACTCTGCACTGCAGGGTGGGTGGGATGGGGGTGGGGTGTCCCAACTTTGCAGCAAGGACTGGAGCTGAAGTACCCACCTCCCCCAGCCTCTACAGGCCTGGCTCCTGGTCAGGTGTGTGTGTGTGTATGTGTTTCCCCAGCCCCCAGCTTTGCATCCTCCTCCATCAGGGGCCTGGGGAAGCATTTCCTGGTTCCCAGACTCTACACGCCAGGGACTTATTTATTGCTGAACTTTGTTTTTTGTTGTGTTTTTTCACATAACCCTCCCCCCACCCCAAGTCTCAGGAAAACCAGGCGCCAGGAGCCTGGAGGAGCCTGGCCGGAAAGGGGACAATTAAATCCAGGGAAGAAAGAGTTAAAGCCAGCCCCCAGTCATTTTCCCACCCTCTACAATTCACCAGGAAATAAACAAGAAGGGTTGCTTCCATTCACCCTCGGAAAATTCAAGGATTTCCTCTGTTCGGGTGGGACGGTCCCTGAGACCCCTGGAGCCACAGTAGGGTGGGGGGAGGGCAGGATTCCCCTGGCCACCGCTTGTCCTCATCTCCAGAACCTCCAATTAGGTGGTTAGTGGTCATTCAGGACTTTGGAAGACACCTGGGCCTGTGGGAATTGGCTTCTTCTGGAATCACAGAAAGGTGACCCAGAACCACCCAGTATAGACTGTCTGTCCTTCCATCCATACTCCATTTGGGTCAGGGATTCTGCTATGCACTGAGCAAGGCAACTCCTGACTCTAGGTGGGAGGCCCACTCTGAAGCCCACAGTTGCACCTGCCTTAAAATGATGGGGACAGAGCTGGGTGGTATTGGCACACACCTTTAAGCCTAGTACTCCTGAGGCAGAGGCAGGCAGATCTCCGAGTTCGAGGACAGCCTGGTCTGCAGATTGATCAGCCAGGGCTACGCAAAGAAACCCCGTCTTGAAAAAACCAAAACCAAAACAAAACAAAATAATGGGGACAGTCCCTGAGTTCAAAGCCAGTCTGGTCTACAGAGCTAGTTCCAGGACAGCCAGGGTTACACAGAGAATTCCTGTCTTGAAAAATCAAAAAGGGGCCGGGCGGTGGTGGCGCACGCCTTTAATCCCAGCACTCGGGAGGCAGAGGCAGGCGGATCTCTGTGAGTTCGAGACCAGAGCCTGGTCTACAGAGCTAGTTCCAGGACAGGCTCCAAAACCACAGAGAAACCCTGTCTCGAAAAACCTAAAAAAAAAAGAAAAGAAAAATCAAAAAGGGGGTGAGGGTGAGAAACCTGAAGAAGGGTGAATTTTGCCTATAAAGAAAGCAGCCTTGGCAGGATGGTACTTACTTACTTAGTGCCTCCAAGAAACAGAAAAGGGAGAATGTGGCTTCCAGATAGGGGGCAACTGGCAGGCAAAGTGATCACCTCATGGTGCTTCCCAGGCCTTGGGAGGCACTCTGCATTTTGTTCTCATTGTTGAGAAAGAAACTGTCTACAACCACACAGACTGTCGTTGTATAGGTTACATTGGCCTGGCCTTGAGTCACAATCTTCCTGCCTCGACCTACTGAGTCCTGGGATTGCAGGCCACCCCACAACACCAATGGCTACATTGCATCTTCATCTGGTCCTTAAGGGAGGCCCAAGCCTTAGGAAGTGGGTGCCGTGACCCATGATTCTCTATCAGAAGTTGGCTAGTGGTTAGACACGGGACTGAGGAAGGGAAGGGGCCTGCTGTAACAGCCAGGAAGGGTAGGCTGGTGGAGGGGTTCCCGTGGGAAGCGCTCAGAGGTTTGCCTGTAGGGTAAAAGGTCCGAGCACATTTCCAGGTTTGAAAACCCACCCATCCCTGAGCTCCATCTCTGAACTTGAAACCCCACCAATCCCTGGGCTCACCCCAAGCTCAGGACTTAGAATCCCACCAATCCTCACCCTCGAAATCTCCAACCTAGAAAATTCTGCCCCCAAGAAGCCATATGTAAAACTTGTCTCCTGCTCAGTTCCCTGCTGTTTCTGCGCCAGCCTGTGCCGTCTTTTGTGCCATGTGAGTTGATGGTATTCTCTGGTTTCCTGACTGCCAGGATAACTTTCCCTTCGGAGCTGTAACACTTAGACTGCCTTCTCCCAGCAGGAGTGTGACGATGGGGTCTGAACACAGACTTCAGACACACAGGGTAACCTTCAAAGCCACCCAAGGTTATAGACTGAAGAAGGTAGTTTCAGAGCACCAAGGGGTTCTGGGTAACTGGGTAACTGCTGCCTTTGAAGGGAAGTCAGGCAAGGGCCTAAGCACCAAGGGGTTCTGGGTAACTGAGTAACTGCTGCCTCTGAAGGGAAGGCCAGCAGGGGGCTAAGCACCAAGGGGTTCTGGGTAACTG
>NC_022011.1:50761537-50772363 GCF_000317375.1 Microtus ochrogaster | reverse complement strand
ACCGCCCACCTCCATCCAGGTTTAGTAAGTTGAGCATCCAAACCGCCCAGGCCCCCCCAAAGCCAGCACGTGCAGTAGGATCAAAAACCCCTTGCCCTTGTTCTTGAGTTCTCTGTAGTCCTCATTGTCCGCTATGTTCAGCAAGTCCGGTTTTATCCCATGCTTTTTCAGACTCAGGCCAGGATTTTTTGTTGTTCTTGTCTTGTTTGTTTTGGTTTGGTTTTTTTGAGACAGGGCTTTTCTGTGTAGCCCTGGCTGTCCTGGAACTCACTTTGTAGACCAGGCTGGCCTCAAACTCACAGAGATCCTCCCGCCTCTGCCTCCCGATTGCTGGGATTAAAGGTGTGCCCCACCACCCTACTGTGGCTGTTTTAACACTGAGACACAGTGCTCCTTAAGTGTGACAAGGTCCAGAGAAAGTTGACAAGTGTCCATCTGGGGGAAGCTGAGATCTTTCTCCCCACCATGCTCCCTCTCTCATCCTTGAGGGGGAGTTTCTTCTGCTGTGAGAAAACTGCACAGCCGAAAGCAACTTGGGGATGAAAGGGTTTATTTCGTCTTACAGCCTGTAGTACTGATGCGTACAGTATATATATATATATATATATATATATATATATATATATATACACATATATACATATATACATATATACATATATACATATATACATATATACAGTATATATATATTCATATAGGGAAGTCAGGGCAGGGATGCAAGGCAGGAGCTGCTGCGGTGCTGCGGAGGCCATGGGAGAGTGCTCTATTGCTTACAGGTTTGCTCCCATGGCCTAGTCAGAGCCTGCTTTCTCACACACCCTAGGACCACCTGCCCAGGGGTGGCACCTCCCACAGTGAGCAGGGCCCTCCCACTTTAATCATTAATAAAGATAATACCCCCCGACTTGCCGGCAGGCCAATCTTAAGAAGGCATTTTTCTATTAAGATTCTCTCTTCCCAGGTTTATTTCAAGTTGACCAAAGCCAACCAGCAGACGCTTCTGTTCCCAAAGCTGGCGCTTGACCAGGTTAGAAATGCTAAGCAGACCCCAGCTACCCCAACTTGGAAGTGCCCAGGGTGGGGAAATAAATGTCATGCCTGTGCAATGTCCTTGGGAGTGATGGGGAGCTACAGACCAAGAGAATGGTCACAGTTGGCCAGGGCTGGTTCTCAACAAAGGGAAGAGGAGCAGCAGTCGGAGTTATGCTGCCACGGACCTGGAAGACTTAGAGGCACAAAAATGGGGACGAGATAAGAAGGCTCCTGCTCAGAGCCTGGGACGCTGCACACCCCACTCCCAGGTCTGGGGGAGAAGTTGACTCATGGTCCAAAGCCTCTTCCTTTGCTGCACTTGGTGTTGGCAGCTGGGGACAGTAACAGAGTGGCCATTGAACAGAGGACATGGAGGCTGAACTGTATTACCGTCTTGTCAGGTCACATGTCCGGGCATTAATATACCTGGGCATTCATCCCAGTGTGGTAAGTTTTGTGTCCCGCACTGTACTCTTGAAACAGGTAGAGTGGTGGGTTTTGTGTCCTGTACATTTTAACATTTTTTGTTTGTTTGTTTTTTTGTTTTTTTCGAGACAATGTTTCTCTGTGTAACAGCTCTGGCTAACCTGGAACTTGCTTTGTAGACCCGGTTGGCCTTAAACTCTTAGAGACCCGCCTGCCTCTGCCTGCCACGTACTGGCATTAAAGGCATGCACCACCACTGCCTAACACTATTTTAAAAAGAAAGTCACAACATTTAAGAGGCGCCTTAAGGACTGGGAGAAGGTGGGATGATTCAGCCTGAGCACCATCCTCTAGGGGTGCAACTGTGGCTGATGTCAGAGTGTCTTAGGGTTGGGGAATGTGGGAGACCGGCTCCAGCTTTACCCAGAGGTTTGCTGAACTGGGGTTCATCTTCTGGCATCATGCTGCATCCCTTCCTGGGTATGGAAGGGTTCTGGTGGGCAGCTGAGATGTGGAAGGTATAAACAGACCCATACTAGGGAGAAGCTGTGAAGTCAGACAGATGGTACGTCTTCACTGCTGGGCCCAGCTTGGGTCATTCCTCCTGCTGTGGCCTTCTTATCTTCAAGGTGGGCTTAAACCAGCACACACATACAGGCATGGCTCCAAGAAGTCACATTTCTGCAAAGAGTGGCAGGAAAACCTCACTCCATGCCAACATGTTGACTAGTGGAACCGCCACATCTCCTGTGGGATCTCTTGTGACTGGCCAGGGAACATCGCAAAAGCCGGTTTCACATTCAGAAGTCAGAAGAGAGTTTGTGTGGTGAGTGAGTGCTGATCCCATACGTAGATCGCATTTGGTCTATTGTGTGGCCTCGATAGACCATATAGGGCAAGGCAGAGCTGAGCTCAGCTGTTTCAGCAGAGTCCCTGGATGAGCAAGGCTATGAATAAATTACTCATGGAAAGAATGAATGGGGGAATAGACAAACAAATGAAGGCATGGTTCTCACTTAATGAAGCAAGATGCAAATTATAAAAGTATAGGAAAAAACCATGAGACAGACAGGTCTCAGGATGCCTTATGTGTGCACCAATGTGTGTGCATGTGTGTGCGCATGTGATGCGTGTATACATGAATGTGTACGAGTGTGTATATTTGCACACATGATTTGTGTAGTTGTGCATATGTGCCATTTGTGTGTGTGTGTGACTGCAAATGTGTAACTATATGTGTGTGTTCCTGTGTGCCTGACCATGACTGTGTAATTGTGTGTGCCCGGGCATGAGTGTGTGTACTTCTTTTGTGTCCTTCAGTGACTGAGAAACCTTCAAAGCCACAGAAAAGGCCTAGGAAGATAAATGTTCTGCAGCTTGGTGTGGGATGTGCAGGTTCTGTGAGGGTGAGTGTGGATAAGGGCATTCTTAACTGGAGCATGGCTGTCCTCTGAGACTTTCCAGTCCCTGCATGACACCCCCACACCCAGGGCATAAAGAGTAGAAAGCCTCTGAGACCACCACCGTGAACCTGCCCTCTGTAACAAGATGATTCGGTGCTGGGGAAAGGAGATGCTCTGAGAAAGGATCCCTCGTACCTCATCCTGCGTCAGTAGGGAAAGCACTGTGGCCTGTCACTCAGAGGCCGCACAAAGCCTCTTTGTTCCCCTCAGCACTGATGGAGAGATAGAATTTATCTTCTCAGCCAAAGACAAGGCAGGGCTCCCAGCCCAGGCTGGCCCATTTTTATGTGACCAGAGGGACACTCCTCTCTGGGCCCCTCACACCGGGACATCTCTCCTGCCCCAGAGGAAGTGTTGTCAAGTAGCCAGTGGTTCACCAGGGCCTAACAAGGCAGGTGCTGCATTGTGCCAGGGACTTGGCACAGCCACCAGCAGCCTAGTGGTGAGGAAGAAACTGAAGTAGGAAGGCAGCTGCAACTAGCTCTCGGTGTCTCTGGATGGGCAGAGGAGTATGTCAGTCAGAACAAGGTCTGACCACTCTGTCGGTGTCAGGGGTGCTGCCAGCCCCTCAGTGCAGCCCCACTGGAGGACCCTGGCACTAGCATGCCTTTCATTATCCCTGCTTGTCCTCTAATCCTGGTCTCAGCCTCCATGATGGGTTGGAGAAGGTACACCCCCAATAGGAAGGGGGTGCTGGGCTGACTCCAGCACACGGAAGGGGCTATGCTGCCAGTATCAGGGATGGGTCTGAACAGGCCTGGGCAGCCTCCCTCCTGAAACCAGCTACAGACTGGCTCCGGAAGGGAGTCTGAGGAGTTACAGCCTGCATGGGAACAAAGTGCCTATCCACTCAGCGAAAGTCAACCACGCAGTGGGGAAACTGAGGCTGGTCAAGTCTGTAGACAGGGTAAGGAGGTGCTCCAAGGGCACCGCCTCCTCCTCACCCCTCTCTGGTGGGTTGCAGCCTCAGAGGAAACAGGCTGGTCCCAGGCTGCAGGAGACTGGGGTCTCGAAATGCCCTGGGTGGTGGAGGTAATGAAAGGCTGGAGGTGTGGGTGAGTGAGTCCACCCTGGGCCCAGCCTGGAGTCCGGGGCTGCCCGTCTTGGTCTTCACCGTGAGCACACACCTGGACATTCTTGGGTTACTGGCCAACTCTTTCTGTTTTACACCTCGCTAGTTTCCCCTCTAGGCCTGGAAGCATCAGCAGCGGAACCGCAAAGGTGCTGTAGCAGCCACTGTATGATGCAGTCCAGCCAATGCCTGTGGGGAAGCCAGAGGCCTCATAGCATGGGTAGAGCAGAGAGCTGCAGTAGGGTAGGGGCTCCACAGGACCCCCTGCTCAGTCTCAGCCTGCTGAGCCCCATCAGCTCTCAGGTGTAGGGCCTGCCACGCTGCTGTCCTTGGACCCCGTGGTAGATCCTGAGGCGCTCCCTGAACTCCCACCCTGCACGTGGAGTGTGGGGTGGGGGATTAGCGAGTGCAAAGGCCTGTAGCCAAGTGTCCATAGAGCCATCAGGGCCTTTCAGGAGTGACTGGCTTGAACCAGCTAGGAGACCGTCCTCTAACCTGTCTGAAGTAGCTGGGCCCTTGTGGGCAGACCTGAGGGACAAGATGTGTTCAAATGCCTTTGGGCCCTCATGTCCCTTGGCAGCTGTCACATGGCAGGCTGCCACCCCTCTATCCCATCCAGCCACAGGCCTTCAGCCCTCCCCAAAAGACCACTGGGACCACTCCTGGTAGTAGGACATGTGTCCCTGGAATTGTCTGTCCTGTAGGTATGTTTCTCAGGGTTTAAGAGCCCAGCTGAGTATAGGAAATCTCACAGAGTATAGACCCGAGCATGAAGCAGGGCCCCGAATCTCTGCTAGTCCTGCCCTAGCCCCAGACTATAAACTAGAAGGGCCCATAGACCATGCACTGCCTGTGCTGTCCTCGGGGTCTTCAGACACCCCTGCTCGGACCCATCTATGGAATTGGTGCCATCCCCCTGCCCACCTTTGCGATGTGGCTCACAATAGAGATCCTGTACATAGCAAGCCCCAGAGAACTGGCCCATCTCACAGCCTTGGGCTGTCCTCAGTGTCAAGGGGACAGGAATCTGTGGTTCTACTGGCTCTTGCTCGGGAGCCTGAGATATCCCAACGCACATGCTGTGTCCTCCATTCCTCGGGGATAGACTCTCTTCCAGGGCTAGGTGGGGTACATTGAGTTTAAGGGCACCCCATCCATCTCTGTTCGCGTGTCAGAGTCCAGTGGGAGGCCTACAGGGAAGGACAGGCTGGCTTGGATCCGAATCCTGTCCCCTGTGACCCTTCTCCTAAGCCTCTTTTTGCACCTGATCCGGTGACCCACGATCTCAGGCAGAGACCCAGCTGACAGTGGGTGCTGGTGCCCAGTGGCGTGCTGGTGGACCCAGGGACTTGGGTGTCTGAGAAGGGCCTCTGAGGCTCAAGGCCAAGTCCTTTATCCCATGGCCAGCTTGGCTGGGGTGCTCAGAGGGGCCTATGTTAATGGCCATTGTCTGTCCCTGTGCCTTTGGCATGCAGAAGGAGGACTGCCTCCGAGGGGCTCATTCAGCTGCCTTAACCCAAGGCAGAGGGGCCTTGGCTGCAGCACAAAGGCCTCTTTGTTTCTGGTTGCTGGGCCCCCGCAGCCCTGCTGTCCATGTCTAGAGCCATTTTTCAGGGCTAGTGACATGGACGAGCCCCATTGAGGTAGTTGAGGGGCAAAGCTACCCCAGGCTCTGAAAGAGTGGACATCCTCGCTCCTACAAACCTGTTTCTTGGAGACTAACAGAGCCCTCTCAGAACCATTCTAGACCCAGGGTCAGAGACACAGTACCACAGTCAGGGCCTCAGGGCTCAGCGTGGCTTTCTCCTCCCATTGGCTCCCCATCCCAGCATGGAGAGGGTTTACATGTGTGCATGCCTCTGCATCTTTTGAACAAGTCCGACTCTGCTGGCATCCAGACACTTCCTCCCCAGCCTCCTGGGGTGCTCACAGACTTGAGCTTGGCTGGCACATAGCCTAGGCCACAGCCTCCTTCCCGTGGACTCAGGGAGCGGGGACAGCCAAGCCAAAGGCAGGGAGGTGGGCAGCAGAGGCAAGTGTCCACCCAGCTTTGGTGGACTCTCTGTAAGATTGTGGGTAGCAGGGTGCCATGTATGCCCAAGCCAACCCTGGGGCAGGTCCCCGAGAGAGCCTGGACAGCGCGCTGTTTTGCACTTGAGCTGACAGACTGGTGTGGGTGACGCAATAAGAGGCTGAGGCGCAGGGAGGGCTAGCATAGCCGGGAGGGAGTAGCATGTGTGGACTTCAGAGTCCCTAGTTTTAGACAGCTGGCCAGGGGGACATTTGAAGAGCCTCCTTGTGCACTGGCTCAGCACTGGCAGGTGGCAGCATGTGGCTAGGGCTCCTGTGTCTCTAGCTGTGACTTTTTTTTTTAAGGTAATGCAGGTAAAAGGAGCACCTGTTATGGCCTGGCATCGTGGGAACCAGCTCTGGGCCTACACACCTCTATTCCCAGGAGGCCTGCAGAGTAAGGGAGAGGAGGGATTGAACATTTGGGGTGGGTGGTCCCTAGACAATCCCCTGCTGTTTTAGGGAGGAAGGGAAAGAGCCTGCATTCTAACTCAGCCTCCCCATGGTTCCCCCAGTCCTCTTACCCAGGCTCTTAGCAATGTCTGCTTATGGTTAGTTAGAAGCCACTGCATTTAGTGAGAATGATGTGCTAACCTCTACACTCTGCTGGGCTCTAATATAGCAACTCTGGCCTCTTCCAAATGCCTGACACTGGTTAGGGGCCCAGAACAACTTGTCCATGCCTTCTTCCCCTGGGTGACCTCCTCTCAACAAACCCTTGTCCCTGGAGAATAATATAGGACAGAACCCTTGTGCACCCTAGCCATGTGCCATGCGTTCGCATGTCCTTTAGTACATAGAAGGCCTCTCCAGGCCTCCCACAACCCTAGGTGGCCTTCACATCTCAACGCGGGACACGATGGTTGGGCTCATAGTTAGCCTGCTGGTATCTACAGGGTGAAGTGGATGGGTTTGCACAGTGTGCCTGGCTAGCATGTCCATGTAGCCGTCGGGACTTTGATCGTTCCTCTGCAGAAGTACCCTGGACCCTGGCCTCTTTTACCTACTGGAGGTTGAACCTCTATGAGTTGTAGGAACTGCACCCAATTCCAGAATGCACAGCCAACTGGGGCTGCAGCTGAGATGGGAGCCCAGAGGCTGGGCTCTTTCTTTCCTGGGATCTAGGACTGGGCAGAGTGAATGACTGTAAAAAACTGTTTCAGTGGGATCTGACTGCCCTGCCCAGGGCATCTTGGGCTGGTCAATTGTCTCACATCCGGGATGGTCCATTGTGTCTGACAGATAGACACATACTCCGTACACTGGCCAGGCCTCATGTTCCCCCAGCTCAGAAAAGAGAAACACCTTCCTTTTTTAATGTTTATTTTTGTTTTATTCATTTTGGTTTCAAGGTCTTGCTTGGTAGTCCAGACTATCCTTAAATTCATGAACAATACACAATCCTGCATTAGCCTCTTGAGTGCTGGGATTACAGGTGTGTGTTTCTACATCTGGCCTAAAGCTACTTTTCTTCCTCTCCCTTTCCTCTTTTCCTCCTGTCCGTTCCTTTCTTTCTTACTTCCTCTTGGCCATCCGTCCCTTTGCTCATATATTTTCACACTAGGGATTGACTTTTGGCTTCACACATGCTGGGCAGGTGCTCTGCCACCAGTGCCTTTTCTTTCTTTCATTTTAAAAATGTGGGGTCAGGTGGTGACGCACACCTTTAATCCCAACACTCGAGAGGCAAAGGCAGGAGGATCTCTGTGAGTTTAAGGCCAGCTTGGTCTACAAAGTGAGTTCCAGGGCAGCTAGAGCTGTTACATAGAGAAACCCTGTCTTGAAACAAACAAAATGTGTCTATGTGTGTATGCATGTGTGTGCACATGTCTACATATGATACATTCATGTAGACCAGGCTGGCCTCAAGCTCACAGAGATCTGACTCCTCTATCTGTGTTAAAGGAGTGTGCCACCATGCCCGGCACCTTTTCTTATTTCTTATTTTTGTAACAGGGCCTCCCTTGGTGGCTCAAGTGTCACCTGTGGTCTAGGCAGGACTTGAACTTGCAAATCCTCCCACCTTGGTCCTCCAAGTCACTGGGATTACAGGCCATCTTTAAACTTTGTTCTGAGGGAAGTTTTCATTAAGTTGCCCAGGATGACTTTGAATTTTTATTTGCTTGTTTGTTTGCTTGTTTTGTTTTTTGAGACAGGGTTGCTCTGTGTAGCCCTGACTTGTCTTGAACTCGCTCTGTAGACCAGGCTGGCCTTAAACTCACAGAGACCCCCCTATCTCTGCCTCCCAAGTGCTGGGATTAAAGGTGTGCACCACCACTGTCGGTGACTTTAAATTTTTGATCTACCTGCCTTAGCCTCCTGAGTGCTGGTATTACAAGTATGAACATCACGTCAGGCTGAGGCAAGGACTTGACCTATGATCCCACATGGGGCAGGCTGCGATTCTTTGAGGTTTGAAGTTCTAGAACTCCAAGTTTAGTTGTAGATTTCCGCATTTTCCTGAGGAGAAAGGCTGCTTGTAGAGGCTGAGGTGTCTGTGGCCCTGAGAGGTAAGGGTCAGAGAGAGGAAGGGCAGCTTCGTTTACAGTCAAGGCAGGGTGGCATCCAGACGTAGAGGGCGCAGCGCGGGTCTGTGGCAGGGCAGGGAGGTGGATGCAGGCAGTGTGGAGGGCCCGCCGGCTGCCTCAGATGCTTGATGAATCCTGCAGATGGTCCTTTTGCTCTCCTAATGTGATGAACCCTGACCCCACTCCCTCCAGTACCAGAGTTCTTTGAACAACTGTGCCAGTAGCTGGCACATGAGCGGGCTGTGTTCACATAGCTGCTCCTAAACAGGAAGTCCCAGACTCACTACAAAGCTCTCTGCCCAAATCATTGGTCAGGGTCCTGGAATGCAGGTTGAGGGGATAGAGAAACAGAAGCAGACATAAAGGGAAGGCAGACACAGTGAAGGAATCCAGCCCCGTCAACATGGAGTTAGACCTTACCAGTGCAACCCAGTGGGGAACTGACATGGTTGACAGAGACAGAGCAACTGTAGCTCAGCCTGACCTGTGCTTCTCAGAAAAAGGAGCCTCACCTAGCCTGGCCGTGCATTCTGCTCCAAACTCCAGGGTCAAAGGAGATCTTGGCTGGAGTGTGTGCATTAAACCACCCAAAACCACATTCCCTAAAAACAGAAAATGGGACGCTAGGAAACGGGGGCAGACTCAGCAGCAAGGAAGACTGCAGGGAGCTGACCATTCTGTTTAACCTTCCTGGTACATCTTGGGCCAAGGGTCAGTGCTTATGGGAATAGGCAGAGCTGCCCACCCTCCTGGGGAGACGAGGCAAGTGGCCACAGAACTAGAGACCCTGCTCGGGTCAGGGAGCAAGGCCAGCTCTGTCCTGGGAGGCAGGACTGGTTTTACTCCCTGTGAGAGAGTGAAACTTGCTGTAATTGCAGCTTGTACCACCTCACCTCCCAGGCCGTCCCACTTCAAAGGCAGCTGGCCTCAGGCAGCCAGGGAAAGTTTCTGGGTGTCTGAGCCCTCCTTCTCTCCCTCCCTCCACCGGAGCATCTGCCTCAGGCAGAAGTGCAGCCCAGAGAGTCTGGAGTCTGATCCCCACTTCTGCCCCTTGCTCACAGTGTGGGCAGGAAGGGGTCCTGAGAACTTGCAGGTTTCCCTGACTGGGCAGGTGGCAGGTACCTTGGCTTCTGTTACAACATGCTGAGCAGCCATGATTCTGGGATCAGCTCTTCTCCTGAGGGAGGACCCCACTTGTTCTCAGATCTTTGAGTTCAAATCCATCTTGATGGACTGTCCTGGCAACCCTGTGTGCCAACCTTTATCCAGGCTCTATCCACAGTGGGCACCGGCCACAAATATGGTTAGACAGACTGATCCAAGGGGAGGAGGCAGCTCAGGGAACACTGACCTGGGGATGGATGTGAGGTGAGAGGGGGCAGAACACATCCCTGGTTCCCAGGACATGGCTCGGAGGGTGGGGCCAGGGACTAATTAGGAAGGGGAAGCTCTGTAGGGAGGGCTTGACAGAGTAGGATGGGGTGGATGAGCAATTAATTCCCCATGAATGATTCCCAGGATGCAAGAGGGCCTGGATACAAAAAGGAACCCGGGCCAAAGGCCACTGGAACTGAGAAGCCAAAAGGAGTTGTCTGTGTAGGGAGGACACCAGCTTTGGAGGCCTGCCATGTGGCGTTAATAGAGGGGTAGAGTCCAAAATGAGGGAGGCAGCTACAGCTCTGTCCTGTATCCACAGTCAAATCCCTCCGTACCCCAGGAAGGTCAGCCTACTGGGCTAGAAGGCCTTCTTGGCTCATCCTTTGCAGTGTCTGAGCTGCAGCCTCCAATACCTTTCTACCTGTTCTGTCTTTCTCGTGCCCACCTGCTGAGCTGGCCAACAGGCTGGCAGGTGGTCTCCAGACTTGACTGGTCCCCTCTGCTTTTCCGGCCCAGCCTGAGACTGTGCTGGGTCAGCACTGGCAGGTTGAACAGGTCTCCTGCCTCCCACCTCCCTCAGGGATCCCTGTGGCCTTTGAAGCAGCTCCTGCTCGCAAGCCACAGCAGAGCTCAAATAAAACCAAGCATCTAATGCTGGGTTCAAAGGGGTCTTTGTTCCAACCCGTGCCCTGCTGGCGCATGGGCCAGACAGGGTTCCCGATTCACCTGTGCGTCTACCAGTCAGATGGCCTGGCAACACCTCCCCGTCACTCCAAACAGACTCTGTCTGTCCTTGGCCAACTTTGGGATTACAAGATATTTCTGTTGGTGTGTGTGTGTGTGTGTGTGTGTGTG
>NC_022011.1:50738637-50761437 GCF_000317375.1 Microtus ochrogaster | reverse complement strand
GAGAGAGAGAGAGAGAGAGAGAGAGAGAGAGAGAGAGAGAGAATTCTTCTCAACTGGGCCGTTCTGCCTTGACCACCTTTGAGCCTCTGGATGTTTCTGTAGTTCTCTCTTTCTGATATTATTCTCCCTGCTTTGTCCTTCTCCCTTGGTCTGTTGCTGTCTCTCGGTGTCTCTCCCCTCTCCCTTTACTTCCCCGCTCTCGTGTGTGTGTGTGTGTGTGTGTGTGTGTGTGTGTGTGTGTCCCACTACAGTCCACACTTCCTAGGAAAATAGACACTGCAGGTCTCTTTGCATGGGGACAAATGGCAAATGGCCTGAATCTGTCCCCTGGGTGAGGACAGCCTCGCTGACAGCTGGCCCACAGCCTCAGCAAATGGTGTGTGTGGCATGAACTCCTGGCCCCTATGAGGTCCCTCCCTCCTAGAGATGTTGTACTTCCCTTAAACCGTGGGCTGGGTACACCGTAGACAGAGAAGTGAGAATCCATGATGCCATGCTCTGAGCTGGAGTCTCCCTAGGGAGGATGCAGCCATTTCTAGTCTGAGAACTCCAAGGTCCCAGGGCTGGGTTGGATGGTAGTGTTGGCCAAGCAGCGGTCCGAGCAGCCAGTTTTGCGCCATCCTTCCCTGCAGCTGCTCTTGTGAGTGGTCATGGAACTACTTGAGTTCCAGGCCCTAACCAGCTGCTGGAGCTCACATTTCTTGCTGGGGTCCCCTCCCATGTGTCCACTGCCTGCCCCAGGGCAGTTTTAACCTTGGCTCCTCCCAGGACCCCTGTGGCTGACTTTCTCTGAGAGCCATTCTTGCCAGATACCTAGGTGGCTCAATCCCACCTGCCAGGCCGCCTGAGCTTGAGGAGGACTTGACTAAGACTCATTCCTTGGCTTGAGGATGGCAGGCCAGGCTTCTGGGGAGATGCTCTCCAGGAACAATCAAGGTGGTAGATTTTGCCTTTCCAGACGACTGGAGGTGACATTCTCTTCCGCGATTCTTTCCCGAGCTTCTATTATAAAGAAGGTTCCTGGTTCCACAGAGCCTCCCCAAGCCCCAGCTCCATCATGTAACACAATAGGACTGAGATCTACCAGGTCTGTGGCCCTTGGTCTTGGTCTAGGTGACTCTAGCTTGCTCTGAAAGTCACTGGTGGTGCTCAGGCCTTTCCTCTTCGTTCTTTCTCTGGCTTGTCTTCCCAATTAGCCCTTTGTGGCAGAAACTTCTTCCCAGGCCCTGTGATTGGACAAACCTGATTCCAGATAGGGTGACAGGCATAATGACATCATGGGTAGGGAGGGATTGCAGCAGCCCCAGTCCTTGTGGAAAAGAAAGAGCCTGGCATGTCTAGTCAGGGAAGGAACAGTGGTTTCTAGGGAACAAGCATACAGTGTGCTCACACCTAAAAGATCTGAGGACCTTTTACAGGACACAATGCCACAATCCAGCTATCCTGGAAAGACCAAATGACCACAGCATAGGGGACTGGGAGCTCTGGGGACAGGAGAGCCAGGCTGCTGCAGTCACTGCTGTCCAGATTCCCTACCACCTGCCAGGTGCCATGTTGGAAGCAAACAGTGACCCAAATCTTAGTTTCCGCACAGATGGAGCTTGCACGCCTACTCCTGGGGGGTACTTGAAGAAAAAAATGATAGGCATTCGGTGTGGGATGGGGTGGTCCCTGGCAGCTGTTGTGTAACTGCATGTAATGGCTGACCAGAGTCCCTGTGTGTGTGCGCAAATGTGTGTGCATGAGTGCATGTGTGTGTGTGCGTACGTGCGTGCGTGCGTGTGTGTGTGTGTGTGTGCAAGTGGAAGTCAGAGGTCAACCTTAGGTTATCATTGCACACACTGCCTTGTTATTTTGAGATGGGGCTCAATTAGAACTCAGAGATTAGGCTAGGTTGTCCAGTAAGCCCCAGTGATCTGCCTGTTTCTGCTTTGAGTGTTGGAATTATAAATTTATGCCATTAAGCCTGGCTTGCTTGCTTGCTTCCTTCATTCCTTCCTTCTTTTACTCACTCCATCCCTCCCTCCTCCCCTCTCCTCCCCCCTCTCCTCCCATCCCTTTTCTTTTTTCCCCTCCCTCCCTCTGTCCCTCCCTCCATCCCTCCCTCCTTCCTTCCTTCCTTCCTTCCTTCCTTCCTTCCTTCCTTCCTTCCTTTCTTCCTTTTGGTTTTTCAGGACAGGATTTCTCTGTGTAGCCCTGGCTGTCCTGGAACTTGCTACTTTCTCTGTAGACCAGACTGGCCTCGAACTCACAGAGATCTACTCCTGAGTGCTAGGATTAAAGGCAAGGCCTGTGCCACCACCGCCTGACTGAGCCTGGCTTTTTTCCCCCAGTGGAGGTTCTGAAGATGACACTCAAGTCCTCATGCTTGCGTGGCGTTGCCAACTGAGTCACCTCCCAGCCCTCCAGGCTGCCTTTTTCTGGGACTTGTAGGCTGAGCTCCCAGGACCCCACGCCTGATACCTCCACCTCCACCCCACTGGTGAGAGTGCTTATTGTGAGGGTGGCCTTGCCACAGAAGGCTATTGGCAGGGCTTAGGCTGAGATAGGCGTGCTTAGGGTAATAGGGGTGCTCACATTGTGTATCCAGGCCAGCGGGATGAGTAGCTGACCAACAGGGTGCTGTGAGTTTGACCCTGCCCCCAGCTTCCTGGGCTGCAGCCAAGCACTCAGAAACAAAAAGCCTGTGGGTGTGAGGGAGACCACTTGGGCCAGAGCCACAGAATTGGAGCTTAGAGAGCTCCAGTTGCTTGCAGAACTTTCCAGAATTTTTTTTTCCTTTGGTCTTTCAAGACAGGGTTTTTCTGTGTAACCCTAGCTGTTCTGGAACTCACTCTCTAGGCCAGGAGATTTGTCTACCTCTGCCTCCCAAGTGCGGGGGTTAAAGGGTTGTGCCACCACCACTCAGCTTCCAGAATTCTTGATAACCTTCTAGAACCTCATACTTGGGTTTTCAGTCTCAGATTCTTCAGCTCGGTGGCCAAGTGTGGGACTTGAGCACAGGAGGGTTTTGTGCTCCTGGGAAAAGCCTAGAAAAGGCTAGACAGTGGGAACCAGATGCAGATATCCATCTCTGAGCCCAGCATCTCCACCGGAAGCAGATACCAGATGATCCTGCTACCACACGTGGCCGCAGACCAGTCCGCAGGTGTAGGTAAATGTCCTGTGGGGGTATCACATCCACGGAGAGGGGGGCCTTGAGACCTGCAGTACACAATGGCATGGCTGATGACAGCCCCCCCCAAACAGTGAAGCTGAGCAACTACTCGTACACCCTTACACCCGAGATCTGGGCATCTTTGTCTACACAGGCTCATGGCTAACACCATACCAGAACATTCCCGGCAACACAGTCGTTCTACAACCTGCATATCCAGCATGGATGGCAGATAATCAAGCGTGGCCCGGCCATACGATGGATCAGCCACAATGAGGAAAGATGGTCCCACAGCTGCTGGACTAGGAAGAGACCAGAAGGAACTCGGAGAGCCGTGCAAACCACAGGGCAGGCTACCCACTAGTAACAGTGTCTCGGAGGCAGAGGTCGGATGGGAGAGACCCACATTTCTTAAGACCCGTCCAGCAATACCTGCTTGAGGTGCTGTGAATGACTGGATCTGGTGGAAGTGCCAGGCGAATTATTAAGTTGGAAAAAAAAAAATCTAAAACACTTGCCCTCCGTCTACATTTAGCCAGGCTTTTGTGGGCCTGGGGCAGAGTTGTCCCTTCCCCCATGGCCTCCTGCAGTACAGCAGGGTGAAGAGTGAAGGCCCAGGCTGGCAACAGTTTGCTCTGTTCCTACTCTGACCCTGCTAAGGCCTCCGCCCCTCCCACAGTCTTCCCAGAAGGAAGCCGAGGAGCAAATGGCATTTGGACACCGGCCCAGGAAGCCTGGTGGGGACTGCCCCATATCCCACCCTTGCTTACAAGTGGCCTGTGTCTGGCGTCCAGGAGGAGACCCTCTGAGTGGTAAGATCCAGGAGTGCCACCCCAACACTACCCTGGTTGTGGGAAGGCTTGCCCGCTGTGAGTTCCACTTATAGGCCCTGTCGTGTATCCTGAGCATGAGAGACTAGAAGATGAGCTCAGGCCGGAGACTCTGTGGGTGACATTCAGGCCCCTGACCCCTGTCCAAGAGAGGAAGAATGCTGGGCCAGGGAGGTCTAGGACAGCTCGGCCATCGCCTGGTGGGCCAGAGAGTTGTCCTTTCTTTGGGCTCCTCTCCTTCCCCACCCAGTACTGGCGTTAGTCACGGCTAAGCTTCTTCCTGTAGCTGATCCCATACTGAGCCCTGCTCCATCAGGATATGGAAGTAGGGGTTCCCAGAAAGTAGGCTGTGAGTCACTAGTAGCCAAGGAAGTAACTGCCTCCTGTCCAGCCCTACTGGCTGACCACCGGGTCCTATGGATCCCTGAGTGGGAGGCTGTTCATGCAGCCTCCTGAACTGACTCTGTGCCCCCCAAGACTGACTGTGCACCTTAGGACTGCCCAATGAGACTTGACCATATGCGCTTAGTAGTGACCGACCGCCTGATCTCAGAACTCCTTTAAGACTTAAATATTGACCATTTACCTCACCCCAGGACTGACCACATGCCCACGAAACTGACCGCATGATTCCAGAACTGACCGCACCCACATGACTGCCCAAGTAACCTCAGCACTGACTATATGACTCTAGGATTAACTTCCCACACCCAGGAATGACCACACACCTCCAGTACCGAACACGTTTCTAGAACTGGCCACACGCCTTGCGTGCCCAGCTTCATGCCTTCTGTGCCCAGCTTCAAGAGGTGCCAGGCAGAAACCATGACCCAAAGGACTTCCACCTCTGTTTTCATTGTCCCTGTTGGGGTACCCCAAAGAGGAGTGTCTCAGGGTTGGCTGAGGAATTTCTCTGAGAGGTTGCAGGACAGTATGGGTACAGCTTCATGGGACATGTGAGGCTGGGCTTCCTTCAGGGAACTTCCTGGGTGCTCTCAGGCCCTGTGTGTCTCCCCACAAACCTAGCAGGCCCCCAACAACTACAACTGGAGATGGGATCATCAGAGACAAAAGAGAAGGAGGAAGCTATACAAGTTGAGGCAGGCCCCATGAACTCAGACCTGGGCATTAGGGGGACATTAACCCATCCATGCCCGTCTCCCTGATGGGTGAGGACAAGGGGCACAGGCCAGATCTATTCATTTACTTGGGCAGTGGTAACAGAGTCACACAGATTGGCAGTTTAAGCTTATGGTTTCAAGGTTCCTTAGAGCCACACGCCTGTGGCGGGAGTTGGACACAGCTTGTTCAAGGCCCTGGGCTCCATTTCTAGTGCCACATTTGTAAAAAGCCGTCTTAAATCTGAGGGTTTCGGGGCTGGTCACTCCTTCTCAGCTTGCAGATGCCATCTGTGCCCTGGCACATGACCATCCTTCGGTGTCTGCCCTGCCCCCTCCCTGTAAGGAAGGCATCAGTCATGTTGGCTAGGACGTTCCCTCACACTCTAGCTTTTAAAACAAGCTCTTTAAAGATCCTGTTTCAAAAGCCACATATTGAAGCCCTGGGGTTAGATTTTTGGGAGGATACCACTCAGCTCCTAAGACCCCTGGGACAGAGGCTAGTCCTGCAGGGCTTCCTCCTAAGTGGGAAGTCAGCCTCCTCCCTTTGTGTCTGGCCTCTCAGCTGGTATACACCACCCAAGTGAGGGCAAAAGTGGGTTTCTGGTCCCTGGTGGATCTCTCTCAGTCTGTGTTAGCTGATGAGACCCATGCTTCCCAGATGCCTCCTCTTTGCTACATTCAAGGCCCCAGTTGAACCCAGACACCCCATTTTCTCCTACCATGCAGCCTTTAGCCTCTTCCTTACCTGGGAGGCCAGCCATCCTGCATATCATGAGGCCCTACCTTAGCTTTGGTATTGTCCCACCTTCCTTCTGGGATCAAGGACATGAATGGGTTATGGGAGGTTGTACTGGGAGGTCAGTTGCTGGTGAGTATGGGGTTTAGGGTAAACTGCCTAACGCCTCTGAGCTACACAGGCCTCATCAGGAGAATGGAGCCCTTTACCTCACATGGCTACTTTGAGCATGACCTGGGCTTGGTCGGAACTGGTAAGCAAGAAGCACTTTGCTAGCTACAAGCACTCAGCTTCTAAGAGGTGCTCAGAAGCTGTCCCTCTGGGCTACCAAAACTGAGGGACCCAAACAGTCCCAGAGGGTCTGAGAGCAAGCGTCTCACTGGCCAGAGGGAGGGCTCTGCTGGTATCCACACCCTGTCCTCATGGCAAAGACATTTCTACTCAGCCTCCCCACCCCACGCTGTGGCTTTTAACCTTGAGAAGCCATCTGGATTAACCTACAGGCCTCTCAAGACCTTTTCTGTCTCATACCAACCTCCCTTGAAGCCTGTCCCCTGGCTTGGCCCCCAGGGATTCCCTCACCATGACAGGAGGGGCTTCACCATATTTCAGGAAGAGGTTCAGCTCTAAACTAGAAGAGCCCACTGGCTGTCAAGAGTACACACCCGGTGAAGACTCCCCACAACCTTCAGTCAGGGAGAGATTCCACCTGGCACCCCAGGGACTCAGCCATCCCTACTCAGGATGGCTTTAAGGATGGACTTTGAGCTGTGTCCTAATCATCGTGGCAGGGCCAGACTGCTCTGAGGTGGCCACCGGGAATGGGAGTGTCACACCCCGGACATCTGCACCAGCTATTCTGGGGGCCACAGTAGCCCTTATTCATGGGCTCCTATGTGCCACACCCCTGTGCTCTCAGCAGGGGAATGTGGTCCTCAGGATGCTGTGGGCTTTGCCCGTCGCTGGTCACAGATAACCCTCCCCCACATCTTTCTGAAGACTTTGGGAGCCACACATTCCAGAACCTTCTCCCAGAGTCCCCACCCTCCCTATTTCAGGCACAGAGTCGTGTCCCCCCCCCCCCCGCATCAATTCACCCTCCCTGTAAGGCGATTCCCTCCCTCCACGGACCTCCCACTGTCGTGTCCAGCTGTCCACACAGCTTGCAGAGCCACCTGGGGACTCTTTCTACTGATCTCGCTCCTCCAACCTTGCCTTCCCAGGCCCTGGGCTACGGGATCAAGCTAGAGGGTGGGATGCTTGGCTTGGATGCTGTCTTGTCTGGAGAACACATCAGTCTGCTCTGTCTGGGTTTAGTAACGCTTTGGGTTTCAAGACGGGGGCAGAGAGGGTACCACAAGGGGCCCCTCGGGACTATCAGGGACATAAGAGAACCATGCGTCAGAGGAGGGAAGTTCGTTAGGCTCTGGGTGTGGGAAACCTAGCAGGACTCTGGGGCTGGGGCTGATACCAAGCTGTACTTGAGACACAGATTAATGAATGGGGTAGCAACAGAGGCTTTCTATGGGGCATGGGGCTGACCATGACAGGAAGCCTAGTGTAGGCCGTGATGTCTCAGCGCTCAGGGAGGCATGAGGAGTAAGGAGTCCTGGAAGGAGCTCAGACCACCTTGAGTGAACCTCTCACTCTCTGGTCCTAAGTCCAACTTGTGAGTTGTCTGGCCGCTATGTGGGGGGTTCTCAATTTGGGGATAATCGAGAGGAAACTGCAGGAGAGAGCTGCTCTTGGACTCTTCTTAGGGGCTCCCTGCACCCAGAGGCTGAACCAGGGTGCCTGGAGGCTTCTTAACAGGTGCAAGGAGTCAGGGCACAGCTGTGTACAGAACCTGCGTTTCGGGGCAATTAACTCCCCACCAGCCGAAACCTGGAGGGAGATGAGCCAGCCTCTGCCCAGGCCTGCTCAGGCCCAGCCCAGCATCACCTGGGCAGCCCCACCCACTCGCTGGAGCCCACAGGTAACTAGAAAAGGGGTGGCTTACAGGACTGGGTGGGATGAGGGGGTCATGGGGAAGAGGGTTGAGGCTGAGTGAGGATTCACTTTCTTGTGGAAAAGATGATCAAGCAACAAGTGCTGAACTGGAAAACGGAAAAAAGCTGACAGGCTTCCGCATGTGAGCAGGGCACTTGGATTCTGTGAGAACCATCTAGAAGGCCTGAGAGTCAGCCCGCCGGGCAACAGGGATGTCCTGTCTTTCCTTCTTCCCCCTGTGTTTGCCAGCTTCCCCACATCAACAGAACCTGTAGCTTGTAAGCCTTTGGGGTAAGCCAGCTCTGTGTGCTGCAGGCAGTGCCTGGCTCCAAACCTGGCTTCGGTGACAGGTGTTGGTGTCCACGCTGGCCCACACAGTGTCTCTGCCTCCCACACGTCCTCTGAAGTATATAGGTGGCCCTGAGGCTGACTCCCAGAAGAGAACACTCAGCAGAATGGAGCCTCATGGGCCGGACTATGACTGACCCATACTCATACCCAAACAGGGTACCCACTGTTTGGTAATTGGCTCCTAACGTGGACCAGCCTTGCTTCATCTCCTGTTTCTTCATCTCCTACTCCAAAACAAAACAAAAACAAAAGCAAAGAAACAACAACAAAACAGGCTAGTTCTCTGTCACATGTCCAACATGAGGGAGACCACTCAAGTCCCTTTGGCATTGGGATCAGACTCAGAGCTGTGTTCTAACCTCCATGGCAGGGTCAGGCTGCTTGCTACTGGGGTGGGCAGCTGGACACATAGGCTCTGGACACAGGGATCATAGCATCAGGCAAGGACAAAGGACTTGGAGTCTACCAGACCCGTTCTAGCTCTACCCAGCTCCACTGTCTTGGACCTGTCACCTGAGGAGATAAAGACCTCTGCAGGGGAGGGTTGGCATCTAGAAGGTCTTCCTAGAGACAGAGGCATCTGTTCAGAGGCTATGTGTCCCTCTGTGTGATGGGAAGAAGAGCTGGTCCTATCTCTCCTGGCAGTTCCTCGTGTAGATAGATGAACTCGGGGGCAAGGTGCCAGGCTCCCTCCTCCTCTGTGCTTCTGTCCCTGTGTTTGGGGACAGTTCTGAGAGTCACTGTGCTTCAGTGTTCTCTGGCGGGGGGGCTGACCCTGTCTCACAAAGCCTGCAGCTTCCATGGCTTGTTCGGCACATGGGCCCCCAGGATGGGCTGGACCACAGCAGCTGGGGCCCTGCTTGCCCTCGGCCAAGGCCTCAGCAGAGCAAAGAGGAAGCAGACACGAGTTCTGGTGCAAGAGGGATGTTTGTGTAGATGGCCCATGAGCTTGTGCAATGAATGTGGGGCCCGGAAAGCTGGCCGCCTGTGGCCGCACGCGAGGGGCAGCTGTGGGTCATCAAGAGTAACCCAAAGGCCGGGTGTCTCCATCAAGTCAAAGCAAGGCTTATACCCACCAGACGGGTTTCTAGCCTGCAGCCTGAACCGAGCAGGGGGATCCTGTCCCACACATCTGCCACCCCTCAGCTCTGCCTCCACCCTCCTCGATGTGGCTCCTGTGAGCCTGGGGGTCAAGACCACACTCCCCACCCCCCATGCTGACACTGTCTTCCCTGCCAAACCCAGCCAAGCCCTTGGGGTCTCTCAGGGCAAAGCTGGAAGTTTAGCCTTTAGGTTAGAGCCAGGCTCTGGTCTGAATGATGGGCCTGTCCAAATCCTGCTCTCAGAGCTCCCTGTGGGAGTTGAAGCAGGTCATTCCTCCCTTATTGGGTGAGCTCTGGAACACCCTGGGCAGAGTCGGCAGGAAAGGGGTCAGGCAAGGTCCCGAGCTAGGCTGTAAAGAAAGAGCTATGGTAGCCTAGGAAGCCTGGAGCAAGGGCAGCACACAAGTCACAGGGCTTGGCATCTTCTCTGACTAGCAAGATAAGCTAGGGATGACCTACCCGCCCCCACTCATGCCTACAGGAGGGTCTGGATTGTGTTGAGCATGGGGCGATAGCAGCAATGAACATAAGATGTTTTGTGGGACCCCTGCCCACCCTCCACAGAGAGGTTCCGGATCGAAGGTAGGTACCCAAGTGCCCAGTGGTCCCCAGGAGTAGCAGTGTCCTGAGGGATGGCCCTGAGAGTGCAGGGGAGAGATGGGAAGGGGCAGCTGATTACTGTGGTGTCCCTGATGAAGCACAGATGCAGAGCCAGCACTCCACCCCAGCCACCACTATTGGGCCGATGTGTATGACCTCAGTAAGCAGGCTGGCATGGGGAGGGGCGTTGGTTCCCCCTGTCCTCCAGGCTTCATTATCTGGGGCTGCCTTGCCCTGCCAGAGATAATTGTTTATAGCTGGAGCAGATGCCGGGAACTTGTCACAGGGCCAAGGAGGGAGATTTCACAGACATGGTCAGGGGCTGTGGCCACTGGTCAGGGAATCCCAGAGGTCTGTAGAGGCCGATTTGACCATAATGGCTTTTTTAAGGCAATCAAGGCCTGGGAAAGAGAGGTGACCTTCCCTGGGGTTGCAGATACATTTGGGTGGACTACGCTAGGCCCTCCTCCTTGTCTCTTCATCGTGTAACCACACCCCTGCAGGTCCTGCTAGGTGCTCTCTGGAAAGGGGGAATGGGATAGAGGGACAGCCAGACAGTGCCCAAGAGCTGGCCTGCCATGTTCCAGGCCATACTCTTCTCCCAGATCCCTGGCTCAAGCTGGAGCCTCTTTGCAGACCAGGCATGTGACTCACGACCAAAGACCAGGAAGGAGACACCTGCTTCCCTCAATCTTTCCAGAGGGACACTGACCGAAGCTTCCTAGGAGCAGACATGGAGTTGCCTCCCCATATGGGGGGGGGTCTCCGAGGACATTGAACTCTCTGGGATCCCACAGAGCCCCTCTTCCCACACCAGAGTCTCTAGTCACTGCCCCCACCCCGGGACCCACCCAGTGCCTGCAGCCAGCCTTCTTGCTCCTCTTACAACATCACAAGAAGGCTGTGGCAGAAACCTTCGTCACTTTCAGGTCCCAACCTGCTGCCCGCCTGGGGCTCCCAGGCTTCTCTCCCACGGGGGAGGGGGTACCAGCCCAGAGACCCTGTGGAGACATGTCCCTAGGCTGCAGGTCCCTGAGAGAGGAGTGGTGGGCACTGCGTGTCTCACCTGCCTGGGCAAAAGTGCTCTATGCCCAGACCCCAAACAACCAAAGCCCTCACAATAACCATTGGGTCCTGGTACCTTGGCTTCCCAAAGGTCATCTGCCCAAAGCCCCCATCAGATGTCTGGGGATGGCACATCTCAGCCTTGCCCACATCTGGGAAATGTGTGTGAGTAGGGGGGCACACTGAGATTGGCCCCTCCTCCAGGTCCTCCTTTGCACCCTTTGCCCTTGGGTGATAGCGTGCTATTCCTCAGAGACCCCGGATACCCGAGGGAGCTATCTGTGAGTTTTGTCTAGGCATGCCTGGAAACCAAGAAGCCTCTCTGGAGTATGGACCGAGCTAGAGAGAAAGGCAGTTCTGAGTGGACTCACAGGTCGGGGCCCTGAGGCTTATGTGTAGCCAAGACCCAGCACCCCCTTCCCTGATCGTTTCTCCTGGTTGCAGGCAGGTGGGTGGTGGCCTCACGCCCTGGGTTTCCTGTTCACAGCACAGACTACTGCTGGTGGGGCCAGTGACAGGGTTTTCCTTCCTCTGGGCAGATGAAGTAGAGAGGCAGGGAGCTGAGGAACAAACGAGAAAGGTCATCTCCCCGCAGTGGCACTGCTAGAGGTAAGATGGTCCCGGTGCTGGGCTTGGTGGAAGGAACCGACCCGCAAGCAGAGGCTCCTGGAGTTAACAGCCTCCTCCCTGTGCCAAGGCAATTCTTCTCTGGTCATTCTGGATGTACCTATCAAAGCTTTCCCGTGCCATTATGCAGGTTACACACTGCTCACAGGACTTGGCATTACAGCAGCCAGACCTACCTCAAGACCTCTTCCGGAGACACCACCCTCAAGCCCGTGGAGTGTCCTACCACCCACCTACAAAGCTTCTGCTGCAGCCTGGCCCTGCCTCATTCCTTGGTCTCTTTTCTGCCCCCCGCCTCGCCCCGCCCCAGTGTCTGGTCAAGGTACTGTCCCTGTCTGACCTCTGTCAGACCACTGCTTTGGAGGCTCTGACTAGGAGGGAGCTGAGTAAGGTCTCTTTGGGGACCCTCAGTGTCCAGGACACAGACATATGGAAGCTAGGTGGCTATGGCAAAGGGTTCAGAGCAGTGTTGAACAAAGGATAGCAGTAAGCAGGCCTAGGTGGGCCCTGGTCAGGGTGGCCCACACCCACCTGTCCCTCCCTGCTTTGTAAGGACACAGCCTGGACCTCCATGGCTAAAGTTCCCTTCTCCATGCTCCTCCGTAGCATATGCCCCTTTGGTTTCATCTTTTCTGTCACTCCAAGCAGAGTCTGACTTTGTGGTCACCTCCTCCAGGAGCCTCCCAAGGATTCCCTGTCCCTGACCTAACTCCCCTATGTCCCAGGACCCAGACAGGCTCTGAAACCACTTCAGCGTACAGAGGTTGGAGGTCCTGCGCAAGCTACTTCTTTGTCAATGCCATGGTCAGTGCCTGAAGACCACTGCCTGGCTCCTCTGGTGGAAAGGACACTTACGATGATGCCTCTCAGGGCAGCTGCTGTACCAAGCAGGGCACATGCCCAGGCAATGCTCGCTGCAACTGGATGCTAGAGATGGCTTTCCTGGCCCCTAGAGCTGGCTCTCAGCCCCTGGGATCCCCCTCAATGTCTCTCTGCTATGAGGAGCCAGAGATCACCCAATGACCCTAGAGGCCAGGTACCTGTGTGCCAAGCCCTGAGTGCATATTTACCTCCATCCCTGAGGCAGACACAGTGACCCCAGAGGGCTCTAGACTCAGCTCTCCATTCTTATACAGGGGACAGTAGCCTCAGGGGTACGGAGACTCCATAGCTCTGATTTCCATAACCCTGGCCGGGCTCCTGTGGCCCTCACTGAGCACGGTCAAACTGCTCAGTTCTATTCTACCTCCTGGCAGAAGCAATTAGTAAGCACCAGCTGTGTGCCGTGCAGTGCCGATGTGGGCAGAGCTGATGGTGTGGGTGTGGCTGCAGGCTGGTCAAGTCAGGAGCATAGGAAGAGGGTCCCCCCCACCAGCTCCAATGGAGACCTGGACAACCAGTCAGGGAGCGGCTGGGGGCTGGGCAGCTTCCTTGTGGCTTCTTGAGGGGCACTTGCTGGTACTCACACCTGGCCACCTGCCATTCTTCCCTCCTCTGCTCAGCATGTTCTCACGCTCAGAGCTGGCACAGAGACTAGGCCACGCTGAGACTTGTCGTCCTGGTCTTGGGAAGGAAGGTGAGGCTCTCCTCTGCGCCCGGGGGCAAGAGCTGCAGCAAGTCTGGACACGGCAGGAATAGAGGAGGTTGCAACACAGGCCAAGCAGCTCCCACATCCCAGCCCCCAGGCCAGCGAGGACATAAGCTTCTGTCCTCCCCAAAGCTAGTCTAGAGGCCTGGCACAGGGGCCTGGCCCTCCCTGGTCCTATTCCCACCCCTCCAAGCTGGAGTGATAAAGTTGATTGAGACATATATGAAGCCTGACTCAGCTGTATACCCTGTCATCGTCACAGGCCGCAGTGAGACTCTTTCGAGAGAAACATGGTGACAGAAATGGCCACCTCGGGGCACAGATCTTTGTTGCCATAGCAGGTGGCTGTCTCTCCAGGACACAAAACCAGAAATCCTAAGGCCCGGGCACTAACAGTTTGAAGAATGGTGGTCTGTGGTTTCTGCCTCTCTGATCTTGTCTGCTGTTGGACTGAGTCCTGTATATATGTAGCCACGCTGATATACTTCTTTGGTCCCATGGAGTTAAGAACTGGCTTGCAGCCCTGCCATGGGCCTGCCCATCCTGTGTGCACCTACCTTCTGAAAGGTAGCTACACTCCTCTGGTAACAGACCTGAGGTCAGCGAAAATCCCTGGAGTCCAGGCCAGTCCCTTGAAACCCTGAATCTTGTCCTGTCCCACCAGGCCCTGGGATGGAAATCCCTTCGGGAGCAAGTGAAACCTTTCAGAGCTGTTTCAGTAGAGGGGCCATTGGCAGATTCTGTCCCGGCTATCATATTTCCCATTCTCTTGTCATTTTGGGGAAACTGAGGCCCAAGAAAGCACAGGCCCACATTCAACTTCTGAAACCACTGCTGGCAGGTCCCTTGAGGGAAGTAACTCGATCGTTTAGCTTTGGGGTGTAGACCTCCCAAATGCTCCATCTTCTTGTCCTTTATCGAGCAGTAGGATGATGGACCTGTGAGACAGGGGTCCTTCTGCAGAAGCCTACTGCTGGCGACAGGGGCAACAGCTAGGAGGATAAGACAGAGACCCCCTAGAAGGCAGCCCCTTGACACTTACCACCCGCTGGCACCCTCCCAGGCGAGCGTGGGAATGTGGCTAGCAGGAACAGGCCTCTCCCCCGGGAATCAGCACCTGGGTGCTGGCCAAGAACACTCCGATCCGAAGAGGAAGCACAGTTCACTTGCCCAACCTGACCCAGGACCACTGGGAAGTGAGGAAACCTTGGGTAGATGCACACTGTCCAGGCTCAGGCCAAGACTGAGCTCCAATCCAAGCCCTGAGATGATTCCCAATTCCTGCTACCGTCAGAGCCTGTATTCCAATCCCAGTCTGAGCCCTGATCCCCGCTATCACTTTTCCCACTCTGTTGTCATTTTGGGATGGAGGCTTTCCACAGACACAGACTACCCTAGCCATGAATACCCTCTTGATCCCCGGTCCCTTATACAGATTGACTAAGGTGATTCACATACTGAGCCTTGATCCTACCTGAGTAACTCTTGGCCCCAGCCATAGACAGATCCCTTATGTCAGGCACAAGTTTGTTGTTGCTGATCCCAGTCACAGCCCAAGCTGGGCCTTGATCAAAGCCATCGACCAGGATTTGATCCTAGTGACAGACTGAGCTGTGACTCCCAGCCTTAGACTCGACACAGCACTGACTGAGCCCTGATCCCAGCCACACACTGAGCCCTGACATAGCACTGATGAAACCTTGACCCCTGCTATCCACTAAACTCAAACACAAGCTCAGAAGGAGAGACTGACTAGGATCTCAACCTAAGCATGGCTCCTGACTTCAAACAGACCGATCCTGGCTCCATACTGACCTTCATTTCTCTCTTTGCAGGCCTCCAGCTCTTGGGGTGTCTGTCTCGGCCCTGTCTCACCTTATTTCCCAGACTGAAGCCACTATGGGGTTAGCTACCTCAGCAAAGGTGAACAGTGGACTACAGAAGATAAAAGTCGATCCGCACTGGGCTCTGAACCTTCCCCGGGTGTTGTGTCCACTTTCACAGTAAATTAGGGCAGCGTGGTCTCAGGAAAGAGCCTGGCTGGGCTGTCACCTGCAGAAAAGCTAAGGAGCTAGCTGTGGGGACGGGATGGGACACTGGACTATCTGATACTCTGAACACCTGCTGTATACTGGCTCTTCTGAGCAGGCCCCAAGGAGTGAACAGGCTCCCCTGAGCTTTGCCTAGGCTAGTTCCCCCGTGTTCAAGTATGTGTAGCAGGGAATGGCATGCTGTGCGCTTTGACTGGGTCCGTCACATGCTAGAGGCAGACCTCAACACGACAGTTGCAGGCGTGTGAGGCAGGGTGCTAAGATGGGATGCACCTCAACTGGGGGTTGCCAGAAGAAATAAGAGATAGCAAAGGGTAGGGACAGCAGAGGGACTCAGGCAACGGACAGTGCCAGCTCCCCACGCCAGCTCAAGTCCCGTGCAAGCAAGCCTGTACTTAGGGAGGAAGCTGCTTATCGGAGCTGAACTGTCCCTCTAATCTCTGCACTTATCGGCCTCCTATTTGCCCAGTGAGAGTTTAAACACACAGCCTGGAGGTCAAGGGGAGTGGGGAGGGGACAGCTGATGTTTGCCCAGCTTCTCCCAGCCGTGTTATAAATAGCCTGAAGCGTCTTGTCTGCGGGTGGTTGCAGTGTCCCCCATAGGCACCGCCTTGCCTTTGGGCACCAGATGCCAGGTGGCAAGCCTGAGATATTGACATTCCCCAGGTCTGTGTTTGGCTTCCGATAGAGGCCCTGACAAAGGCATGGCTGGAAGAGCCCTTTCTCATAGGAAAGCCCCCAGCTCCCTGCGGCTACTCCCCCAGGTCATCCCGGACCGCACCTGCACCGTGGGAAAGCCCCAAGGCTCTGTAGTCCACGCTGAGAGCCTCAGAGGGTCCGGGGCTGGGCTGGGCTGGGCCTCAGGTGTGGGCTCTGGTCTTTGCTCTATAACAACTGGTTAGACTGGGGAGCGACACTCGGGAGATAGAGCCCTGCCCTGGGTCAGAGCCCTTCCATGGAGTCCCAGGCTCCAGCTGGAAGAGGGAATAAAACCTGCCATCCAGAAGGTGCCGCTGCCTAGCGCATCTGTGTAACTAGTGAGCCTTCATTTTCCAGTCACAAAATGAGATGCTCAAAGCTGGGGAAATGTAAGCCCGGAAGAAGTGGTGCCCACCTTTAATTCTAAGGCAGAGGCAGGTGGAGCTCTGTAAATTCAAGGCCAGTCTAGTCTACAGAGGGAGTTCCAGGACAGCCAGAGCTACAAAGTGAGACCCTGTCTTGAAAAAAGAAACAACCCCCCCCCCGCCAAAGCCGGGGAAATGGTTCAGTGAGCAATCATGAGAACCCATGTTTGGATAGTCAGCACTAGGTAAAAAGCTGGGAACAGTGTGGCGTATCTGTAACCCTAGTTCTAGGGGTAGACAAAGACAGGCAGATCCCAGTGGCTTGTTGGCCAGTTAGCCTAGCCAAAATGGTAAGTCCCAGATTTGGTGAGAGACCCTGTCTCAAAACATATGGAGAAGAGCAATAGAGAAAGACACCTAACGTAGACCCCTGACCTTCACAAGTACGCACATAGGTGAGTAGCGGGTGAGCGAGTAGCGCTGTCTATCCATGCACACACATGCATAACACACATACACACATGCACGCACGCATTGGCGGAAGATGACTGCATTGCCAAACTGTCAGCACCCCTCAACTATGTGCCTTCGAGCTTTCCCATGATCCAAGTGAGGACTGAGGGCAGCCAAGCAGAGCAGGGGGTGATTCCCAAGATAGGGCCACTGTCACCTCCCAGCTGAGCAGGTAAAGGAGGGCCCTGGCAGGTGGTGTTGGCCCAGGCTCTAAGCCAGCAAGGCTCCACAAGCCTGTAGCTTGGCACCCAGTACTCCTCAAAGCCTCTGAAGAAACTCATTTGCATTCTGTGTTTATTGGTTTCATCAACCTCATTAGCCAGTTTATAGGGCCTCTAGGTCACTTCAAAGCCTTCCCAGTCCCAGCAGCCTCGGGAGCCCTCTTTGTACCCCTGGGGATGGGCTCAATGTTTCCTAAATTCTGTAGGGCCCTGGGGCCACAAACCAAAAGAGGAGCGGGGGAGCCAGGTGGGTTTGTGGTCCTTGAGGCCTCAGTAGAGTAGTCAGACATGTAGGTGCCAGGGCTGCCTCCACCTGGCCCTACCTCCACGTCTGCCAGTCCAGCAAGGTGCCCAATGACATCAGTGCAGTCAGCCTGGGATGAGAGGTCCCTGGGGCTGGTGGATGGGCAACACAATTTATTTTCCCATTCATTTCAACCATAGAAAGTCAAACTAGCACAGGATGGTAGTGGCTCACGCCTTTAATCCCAGCATTCAGGAGGCAGAGGCAGGTGGATCTCTGTGATTTTGAGACCGACCAGATCTACATAGTGAGTTCCAGGACAGCCAAAGCTACACAGAGAATTATTAATTAATTAATTAAAACAGGAAAGAAAATTAAACTAGCAAAAAACTATTTGATGGCCATATTGACATACAGGAACTCTATTAATACTATAAGTACAACATTTTCTTACCTCCAAAGGTTACTTTCCACCCCATTTTTAAAGAAATGAAGACAATTCGTGTGCTATGAATGTCTATAGGGTCATGGACCTGGGTCTGGCTGGGCATGTTAGGTGTCACAGAACAGAGAGGTGGGAAACTGAGGACAGAGGATCCCAGTGGCCCTCTGTGACCCTGGGTATTCAGTAGAGACTAAGAAGGTATGGGTAGCGTCCAGTCTGAACCCCAGAGGAGGTCAGGTGACTGGACTAGGAGGCCTGGGGGACAATATAATGGAATATGAGGCGTGAGGGGCTAAGGAGGGAGGGAGGGAGGAACTAAGGCCCCAGCCTGGAGCTTCAGGAAGAGGCTGCTGGGTTTTGGAAGGCTATGTGTTCTGTAGTCTCACTGAATAGAAAAGACCACTAGTCAGATCAAGAGGTTGGACTGCCTAATGGGCTTCAGTTTATGCAACAAAGAGTCTTGCTTGGAGGGCTTTCTCCAAATCCAAGGAAGGAGGCGTGGGCATGAGGGAAAGAGGGTGCTGCTCCATTTGGGGAGTCGTCACCGGCATTTCAAGATGAAGTCCAGGTAGAGCTGCCTGTCCCTCCTCCCTTAGCTGCCCGGGATGCCTGCCCAGCAACCACACAGGGCCAGCCCCAAGTTATCCCTCTGCTTCACGTGTGTATAACAGCCCCTGGGGAGACCGTGGTCACCAGTGACATCTGCTCTCTTCCTGTTCCCACAGCTTTGGCCTTCTACCTTGGCACCTGACTGGAGCTTGCCATACTCCACTGGGTTCTGAAGGCCCTCAGGGACACTGAGGCATGCCACCCAGGTTTCAGTGCCAGAGCTAGGGTCCAGCCTTCAGTCCTGGGAATGCCAGGCGAGCTCCTTCAGCCTGCAGCCAGGCACCCTGAAGTACGAACCTCACTCTGCTTCTTAGAAGAGGTTAACCTAGACACCCACAGATCTCTGGACAAAACCTGTAGACTGCCCTCCCCAGTCTTTGTAGCTGAGTGTGGGGGAACAGAGCTCTCAATTGCCTCCCCGGTGCTGAATCTCTGCCGGACACCAGCTGGGGCCATGCAGGTTCAGGTGTGGCCTGCCTCTTATTAGGGACCCTGGAGGCCAAGGTCCTCACTGGGTACTGCCTCTCCTGCACCCTGCTTTGTCTGACAGCACAGGTACCTGTTGCTCTGGGCCAGCTGGGAGCCAGACTTGACTGTTGCCAGGGCTAGGGATGGAGCTCAACAGAGCCACTAAGGCGGGGCAGGGATGGGCCTGTGATGGGACCTTGGCAGCGAACCAGCCCACTCTTCTGGGCACACAAAGGCCTGCTGACCATATGCTGCTGCTCTGATTTGTTGGGGTGAGGGCTGGAAGCAGCTGACATACTCCACCCTACCCACCTTGGCACAATGGAGCGCCTCAGAGGCCGTGTGGTGTTCTTGTCCCTCACTCCTCAGAGACCCCCCCCCCCCCGTAACTGGGCTACAAGCCCCCCAGCTTCCCCAAGCCAAGGGAGTTACAACTGAGCCCGCGCTTTGCTGGCAGAGCACAAGGGACCCTGTGAGGTACTACTAAGAAGGGGGTGTTTGTTAAATGTAACCCGAGAGCAACATCATCCAATACCCTGACCAGCCCCAGAGGCAGGAAAGGAAGGGTAGTTCCCTGCAGGCCTCAGGAACTCCAACACGCATCCCTGTCCCCATTCCGTGTCTGCCTTGCCAAAGGCCTCTCCATCCTCTCTCATCCACCCGTGTGTCAAGCATCTGCCTGTGGCCCGGCGCTAACTTCTAGTCCTGACTCCGAAGCGGGTCAGTTCTTGAGGTTCAATCCGTGTCTCTGGGAGTGGGGAGCTCCCATCTGAAGGTCGGATGGAGAGGGGCCCGGACTCAGGGTGACTCTACCCCTCTGCCCCCATCATCTTGTCTGTCCTTTCTCCCCTCCCCCACAAACCTTCCGGCAGCTGGTCCTCAAGCAGCTGGCACCCCTTGGTAGGCCATGAGGATACTGAAGGGTCTTCAGAGGCCTGGCCTTTGATCACCACTGGGTCTAGGGTGAGAGAAAAGCTGAGGGGCCAGGTACGGGATCTGGACAAATTGTGGTTACCTGGGAGAGAATTGAGTCACACATGCCGTCACTGTAGCCTTTTCTAAAGCCACATTGCCCCCTTGTGGTCAGCTGTGGTTCTGCATCATCTAGGTTGGTACACTGGTACCAAGAGCTGGCAAAGGCGTTGGCTTCCTGGGGTCTACAGGAACTGAGGGACAGGGTGGGGGAAGTGGGGGAGTCCCCTGTCTGAACACTGTGGTTTGTACTCAGAGCCTGGGTTTATGGCCCGGGAGCCCACACTTCCCTCATGCACCCTAGCGTTGGAAGAAGAGTACTCAGGACCCCTCCAGAGAAGCAGGTCAGGGTTGACAGAGGTGGTGGTAGGGACCTGCTCCTCCCCAGGATCCAGGCCTGTGGGAAAGATGTGGCAGGGCTTCCCCCTCCAAGAGATTAAATACAAACAAAGCATAAGAAAAATGAGTAGATAGAATTGAAATTAAAATGGACCAATAGGAGTTGAGCGGGGGTGGCACATGCCTTTAAACCCAGAACTTGGAAGACAGAGGCAGGCAGATCTCCAATTTCAAGGCCAGCCTGATCTCCAGAGTGAGTTCCAGAACAGCCAGGGCTCCACAAACACTGCCTCTAAAAACAAGTGGACCAACAGGGAGCTAGAAAGATGCTCAGTGGTTAGGAGCCACTGACTGCTTTTCCAGAGGACCCAGGTTCAATTCCCAGCACCCACATAGCAGCTCACAACTGTCTGTAACTTCAGTCCCTGGGGGATCTGGCACCCTCACACAGATATACATGTGCAGGCAAAATGCAAGTGTACATAAACACTTTAAAATCTTTTTAAAAAGAAATAAATAAAATGCACCAACCAGAAAGTCATTGTAACCCACGATTAAATCTGGAGAGACTTGTAAAGAAAAGTCAGGATCCGAAGACGAAGCCTTGCCGCACACTCAGCAGGCATTGGGAAAGCGATAGGCACCACGGTGGGGCCAGCACTCAGGAGGAAACGGGGAGCTCAGGGCTTGCTAGGGTACCGGCCTGGGAAGGGGGGACAAAAGGGGGAAATAACTTCTCAGAGTCATAAAAGAAACCTGATGATCGAAATTTTGGCAATTCAGATGAATGGGAAAAATTCCCCAAAGGACAAAATTTGCTAACACTGACACAGGAGGAAAAGGAGCCAGAAAAATCCTGGGCCTGCTAAAGTTCAGTTTATAATCAAAAGCGATCAAGAGTTGGCAGAGTGCCTGCCTAGCATGCTTGAAGCCATAGGTTTGATTCCTAGTACCACATAAGACAAAACCAAAACTAGAACAAACAACCGAGGACGGGTGAGATGGCTCGGAGGTTAAAGACACTTGCCACCGAGAACCACAACCTGAGTCTAACGCAGTTGGGAGGATCCTGTTCCATCCCGGAGACCCACAGGATGGAAAGTGAGAACCGACTCCCAGACATGGTCCTCTAACTGCCATATGAGCATAAGCAGCCAGCACTCAGCATTCAGCGAGAAGAGATCTAAGCATGTGTATGCCTATGCTACATGGGGCAGAAACTGAACCCTCCAAGATTGACACGACGGAGGCCTGCTCTCAACTCTGCTGATCTGCTCACAGCAGGGCCTGGCTGACACCTCTAGGCCACCGAAGGATGCAGGGCATGGGTCAGAGGAAGGTATAGCTTTTAAGTACAAAATTCTTTCCCTCCCTCCCTCCCTCCCTCCCTCCCTCCCTCCCTCTCTCCCTATTCCCTCCCTTCTCTCTCTCTCTCTCTCTCTCTCTCTCTCTCTCTCTCTCTCTCTCTCTCTCTCTCTCTCCAGAGTCTCTCTATGCAGACCTAACTGTTCTAGAACTTTCTGTGTAGACCAGGCTGGAACTGAAAGAGACCTGTCCACCTCTGCCTCCCACGTGCTGGATTACAAGTGTAGGTCACCTACAACTGTTTTTTTTTTTTTCTTTTTTAGTTTTGTAAAAACAGTCTGCTGGTTAGTTTTGCTCAACTTGACACAAGCTGTGGTCATCTGGAAAGAGGGAACCTCAGTTGAAAAAAAATGCCTCTATCAGATTGGCCTCTGGTCAAGTCTGTGTTGTGTGTGTGGGGGGGGATTTTCTTGATTTATGATTGATGTATCAGGGTCCAGACCACTGCGGGAAGTGTTACCACTGGGCAGGTGGTCCTTTTATATATATATGGATTTTATGTATGTATGTGTGTATCACAAGCAGAGTGAGCAAGTCACGTGGAGCAAACCAGGATGCAGCATTCCTTCATGGTCTCTGCTCAATTCCTGCCTCCAGGTTTCTGCTTTGGTTTCCTTCCCTGATGGACTGCAACCTGGGAATGGTAAGCTTGAATAAACCCTTTCCTCCCTATGTTGTTTTTTGACCCTGGCGTTCATCACAACAACAGAAACAAACTAAAACACTGTAGTGGTTTAAATGAGAATGGCCTAGGCACCTATGTTTGAATGCTTGGTCCCCCATTGGTGGAAGGATTAGGAGGTGTAACCTTGTTGGAGGAGGTGTGCCACTGGGGGTTGGCTGGGTTTTGAGGTTTACAAAGACTTCTTTGTCTCTGCCTCCAACTTTTGAATCAAGATACAAACTCTCAGCTGTTCCTGCCACCATGGCCTTGTTCTTCCATAATGGACTCGGAAACTGTAAACCCCAAATTCAACACTTTCTTTTATAAGTTGTCTTGGTCCTGGTGTCTTTATCACAGCAATAGAAGAGTAAGGCAGAGTCTCACTGTGTGACTCAGCAAATTCTAGAACTCAAGATTCTTCTGCCCCAGTTTTCTGGGAGAAAAGTCCTATATTACTGGACCTGATTGAAAATCTTTTTGAAATTATGAGCAGTTGCTAGAATGGAGTTACCTTTGCAAGACGAAGAGCAAAGGGTCTGTTCAAAAAAAAAAACTGTGAAAGGGGGCTGGAGAGATGGCTCAAAGGTTAAGAGCACACTGCCTGCTCTTCCAAAGGTCCTGAGTTCAATTCCCAGCAACCACATGGTGGCTCACAACCATCTGTAATGAGATCTGGTG
>NC_022011.1:50736771-50738527 GCF_000317375.1 Microtus ochrogaster | reverse complement strand
AATATTGTATACATAATAAATAAATATTTAAAAAAAAACAAGAGCTAGTTCCAGGACAGGCTCCAAAGCCACAGAGAAACCCTGTCTTGAAAAACCAAAAAAAACAAAAAAAAAAAAAAAACTGTGAAATTTCTGTATTTCATCAATAAAGCACCAGTAATTTAAAACATTTATCAGGGCTGGGGAAATGGCTCTGCAGATCAGAGCTTTTGTTCTGTGGGCACAATGCACCTGAATCCACAAAGCCAACATGAAAAGTGGACACTGCCTGCAAGCCCAGCACTGGGACCTGAGCTAGGTGGATCTGATGGACTGGCTGACCAGGCAGCCTGGCAGAAACGAGGAGGGTCTGCTTCAGTGAAAGCCTCTGTCTCAAAACAACAAAGAGAAAGACGTTTGATGCCTAGCTCTGGCCTCTGCACGTGAGTGTGTGGACGCACACACCCGCACACCGATGTGCAAACACCACCCGCCACACTATATACAAAAATAAAACAAAAATTGTTAATGAAATATCTACAATAACTAAAGGGCTCTAACAGGCCTGACATAGCAAACACAGGCCCCAGCATGGCAGACCTGCCACTGACAGGTTTTCCTTTTTACCCTCTGTCCCCATTCCTTCTACATTCCTAAAGCTGCCACCAAGGTCCATTCCCCTACTGGCCACTTCCACCTCCTGAGGCTGACTACTAAGGTCCAGCTATCAAAGTATTGAAGTACAGCAATCAAAAGCCCGCTTTGGCTCATCTGATTAAGAAGCCCAATCAAAATTCTCCCCCCCTTTTTTAAATGTTTTCTTTATTATTTATTATGTGTACAGTGTTCTGCCTGCATGGACACCTGCAGGCCAGAAGAGGGCACCAGATCTCATTACAGATGGCTGTGAGCCACCATGTGGTTGCTGGACATTGAACTCAGAACCTCTGGAAGAACAGTCAGTGTGCTCTTAACCTCTGAGCCATCTCTCCAGCCCCCTTTATAAACTGACATTTGTCTATGGGCCACATCTGTGTCCTCTCTGTCCAGAGCCAGTCCTTTGTCCATCCAGGGCAAATATCCCTTTTCCTTCTCCTTTGTTTCTTTCCCCTACTACCCTTCTATCCCCCCCTCTTTAGGCAGAGTTTCTCTGTGTAGCCCTGGCCATCCTGGAACTCACTTTGTAGACCAGGCTGTCCTCAAAGTCAAGGATGCGTCTGCCTCTGCCTCCAGAGTGCAGGGATTAAAGGTGTGCGCCACCACACGCTGTCCTGTCTATGTCCCTTATTCCCTGCTCTTTGTCCCTCTGGTATAAATCAATCTCCTTTGGGCTGAGAACTTTGTCTTAGGGTGTCTTAGGCCGACACCAGTCCTTTCAACAACATCTAAGCCAAAACCCAGACATGACTGGATGCCTGTCAGCTGACACAGATTGGGATCTTGAGGATCACTTCCATAATTGACTGCGTAGTAAAGGAGATGGTTGCTGTATCCAACACAGTGGGTGCCAGAAGCACCCTATCAGTATGCTTGTTCCCACGGGGGAATGGGTGGCTCTGGACCCAGTCCTCAGGTGGGACAGATGACAGTGAGAGAATGGCTATCAGATGACAGGTCCAGGCTGTCCTCACTACCATGGAAGTTAGAGATCAGCCAGCGAGAGGCGCAGGAATCATGGTGTCAGACTCAGGTTCAGCTTCAGGCAGAAGTCCATGGCAACATCTAAACACTTGGACCTATGATGCCTACAGAGGCCACACCCACACCTTCGCACGGG
>NC_022011.1:50727746-50736671 GCF_000317375.1 Microtus ochrogaster | reverse complement strand
TTTCCTAGGAGCAGGGACGAGCAGCGTAACACAGTCTCTGCTCTGCGATCACAGCTGAGAACCGTGGTGACAGTCTGCACTGGCATGGGATGAGCGTGGCCTATGCAGGCCCACGCCGTGATCACAGCAGCTGTGGGCTAACCAGAGGGAGTCAAGCTCCTGCCCAGCTGGCCTCTGGGTGTCTAAGATGCTGTCACAGCCAAGGGAAGCATAAGTGGGCAAGAAACTTGAGGTATTCTGGGCAGAGATGGGGCAGCAAGTGAAGACAGGGAACCCTGGATAAGCAGGGGCATGGAGACTGTGTTTCTCAGGAGCCACCCCTCTATCTTCTGAGAGAGGGTCTGCCGATGGTACATGGTACCAGACTGGCCAGTGAGCCCCAGGTATCCTCCTGTCTCCACCTCCGGTGTTGGATTATAAATACACAGCACCATGTGTGATTTTTGTGGATGGTAACAAATCTGAGCCAGGGCCTTAGGCTTGCGTGGCAAGTACTTTACCAACAGAATCCCAGCTTTTTGCTTTTTAATTAAAAGGATTTATACATATAATTTAAAAACTTCCCCAAGATGCAAAGCAAAGGGTCATTCCTTGCTCCATCACAGTAAGTAAGCTGGTGAGCTGTGTTACCGTTCCTCTTGCCATGTGCCCTGTGGGGCCTTGAAAGGGGAGTTCGCACACGAGCTGCCAGTCTCAGGACTCACATTTGCCATGCCCTTTTCCATTAGCGTTTATGCATCAGTTAACGCTCCCTAACCCTGTGTTCTCGGATATAGGCCCCCCATCACTGTGGACATGTCTGTGGGATATTCCCAGATGACGCTGGAAGGACACCGAGTAAAGGTGGTCACCACGGTGGCATCCGTGGTCGCTTTCCAGTCAGCTGATGGTCAGAGCAGAGCAGAGAGGGAACGGGCTTGCAGACGTGGCTCAGTGCAAGAACGCTTGCTTCTATATGGGAGGCCAAAGCTGGATCCTCAGCACTGGAGGTGTGGTGTGGCAAAGGCAGAGGGACCAGTCGTTCTGGCAACCGTACATCTGGTACACCACCTGCGCTGATTATCACCTCCAAAGAGAACTTGGGGTGTGAAGCTGCCGGAGGCAAGCAGGACAGAAGTGTGTGTGTCGGGGGGGAGGGTGGAGAGAGATGTGAGTTTTAAGACCTCATCCTCTGCTTCTGGACAGAGCTGGTTTGGAATCTCCAAGACCAGTGTGATGAGTTGGGTCAATACCAGACACTGGCCATCCAGGCTCCCCTTTTCCAGCCTGGTTCCAGCTGGTTTGCATGCTGAATTCCTACCTAGAGCAAGTGGCCTCTGTTAAGTTGGGAGCGTAGACCCCAGCGACCACCGGGAGGAAAGAAAAGAGACCACCCCAGCGACCACCTGGAGAAGGGATAAGAGACCACATGTTCCTCTTTTGGGAGTTTAAATACCCTGTGGGAGGAGTCCTGACCCCTGGCATCCTGGGATTTGGAGTCCAGACCAATACAACTCTCAGGCCTGGGATAGATGCAAGGGGCTGGGGTCTACACTCCCAACTTAACAGCCAGTCTCCTCTGAACCAGCCCCTCCCCAGCTGGTGTTGCTTTTCATAGCTAGCACAGTCTGCTTTATTATAGAACCCAGAACCATCAGCCTAGGAGGGCGTCACCCACAATAGACTGGGCCCTTCTACTCCTACCCTAATTAAGAACATGCCCTACAGGCTTGCCTATAGCCCAATCTTTTATCTTTTGGTTGTTGTTGTTGGTTTGTCTTTTGTTTGTTTTTTGTTGTTGTTTTGAGACAGGTTTTCTCTGTGTAGCCCTAGCTGTCCTGGGACTCACTCAGCCAACTAGGCTGGCCTTGAACTCAGAGATCCACCTTCCTCTGCCTCCAGAGTATTTGGATTAAAGGCGTGCACCACCACTGCCCAGCTACAGCTCAATTTTATGGAGGCATTTTCTCAATTAAGGTTCCCTTCTCTCTGAAGTCTCTAGATTGTGTCAAGTTGACATAAAACTTTGCTATGCTTGTTAATCTCCTCAAATGCTGGAACCCAGCCCAGGCCAGCTGGCCCTGTAGAAGAAGCAGAACCTTAGTAGAGACTTCCTGTGGGCAGGGCCTGGCAGGTATGCAGGGAAGGGGTGTCTCCAGATTAGCTCCTAGGGAGGTGCATACCTTTCAATACAGAAGTTGTCGACCAATCAGGATGCTGTGACGTCATATTGAGTTAGGCCTTCCATCTTGGCTCATTAAAGGCCTTTTGGAGGAGCCAAAGTTGCTTCAAGCTATCAACAGGCAGTGTGTTGGCTGTGCTTCCCACACTCTGGTCTGGAGTCAGCCCAAAGTGGGTGTCAGGGTTATTCCTGGTTCAGTACCTCGGCCTATATGTGGAAACACCGCCACCCTGTGGTTGGTAGGTGAACTACATCAGCGGCCTGCCTTTCCCGTTCCTTGCAGAGTCCCCAGTGGTCACCAGACCAGGGCTCTCTCTGCCCAACTAATTCTCTGGAGGGGGACAGGTATTGGTGACTTGAGGGTGATGGTTCCTTGGGCAGGTTGGCTTAGGTTTTGTGTCTTGGGTGGGGAGGCAGAGATATTTGGGATCTGAGCAACAGTCCCAATGCAGCTAGCAAAGGAATGAGACCCCAGCTCCAGGGCTTTAGCAGGCGGCGGGCATTGTAGAGTGCAGTGTTGGGCCTGAGCCACAGTAGTCCGCAGCCCAAAGGTTAGGCCTCAACAGCACAACCCTTGCTTCCTGGGGGACCCAGAGGGTGAAGAAGTCAGCAGGGGAAGTTAGAGGCCCCTGGGACTTCCTCTGGTTCTGGGATTCATGAAGGCATGGCCTTCTCCAGGTCATGCCAGACCACAGCCAGCATTCAGACACGAGTGCAGGCCTTTCATGGGGCCGCATCCCACCCCTCCAGTCCACAGGCCATGTACCTCAGGGGAAGAGGAAGCAGTACTCAGCAACAACCGCCTGTCTGCCGGATAGGAAACTGAGGCACAGCTGGGTCTGACGGTTTTGATTACCTGGTTGGCCACCCTAGATGGTTGGCGGTAGTCTGGCCTTGCCCCGTGTGTTACAAGGGTGAAGAGGAGGAGGCCACTAGCCAGGACTCCAAGTCTCCCCAGAGTATGAATGAGCGAGCCCGCAGCCATACCTGCTAGAGTATGCTGTAGTTTCTGCACTTAGAGGCAAAAGGACTGCAAGTTCCAGGCCAGCCTTAGCTACCCTGTGAGACTGTATCTTAAAAGAAAGAAAGAGAAACAGAAAGGGCGAGATGGCTTAGCAGATGGAGGTCCTTGCCACCATGCCCAAAGACCCGAGTTCCAGCCCCACAGTGGAAGGGAACAGCTCCTGCAAGTGGTCTTCTGGCGCACGTGTTCATACACACGTGTGTGAACAGACACAATCAACAAACGAGTCATTAGTCAAAATGAAAGGAGAAGACTAGGAAAGGAATAGGCCTATAGCCGGGTGAAGTCATTGGGACCAGGGGATAGTAAACACCTCCTGAGCCTGGCTTAGTGTGTCGGGTCCATCACCTCTCCCCACCAAATCAGCCTAGAGGGAGACAGTATAGTCGAGGGAGTTGGGATTTACACTTGGGGAGGAAGAAATGAATTCAGGCTGCTGATCCCATTTTATTTTATTTTTATTTTTCAATATAAGGTTTCTCTGTAGCTTTGGAGCATGTCCTGAAACTAGCTCTTGTAGACCAGGCTGGCCTCAAAATCACAGAGATCCACCTGCCTCTGCCTCCCGAGTACTGGAATTAAAGGTGTGCGCCACCACTGCTTGGCAGCTGATCCCATTTTATACACACCACCACCACCACCACCTCCACCTTCACCACCTCCTCCACCATCACCACCAACAACAACAATAACAACACCAACACCCACGACAGAGAGACCATTCCCGAAGGACCTGAGTAGACAGCCAGATTTCCAGCCCACTGCCTGGTTTCCTCAGATCCTCCCAGGAGGGAAGGGAGGCCACGCCTCCTTGCAGCAGCCGAGCCTGTCCTGTGCTGTCCCATGTCCACTAGAGGGCAGCTGGGGCCTGGGCTACATGACATCACCTTCGAGTCCTACAAGTGGGAGCTTGTTAGTCAATGCCCCTCATTTTCAGGGGCTTCGGCTCCCCCAGGGACTGCAGAACTGCAGGGTTTGCAGCAGTGGAGAGTGTTGGTTGCCACAGGCCGCCACAGGCTGGAATGATGGCCACGCATAGCTAGGATCTTTCCGGAGGGAATGCCAAATGCCCTTCTCCTTTCCCTGCTGGGAGTAGGTGTTGGTCCCCTCATTGGCCTCCCCTTTCTCCTGCCCCTTGTAGCACGGGGGACAGACAGGAAGGCGGGCAGAGTAGAGCAGTATTTCCTCTTGGGCCAGGGGGCGCGAGTGCAGGCCCTGATAAGACACACATGGCTCTCTGCACGTCCGCCTTTTGTCCCAGCCCCGCCAGCCTTTCCTGCTCATGCCTGCCAGGGAGGGAGGACCGTGGCCCGCCTGTGTCTCCCTCCCCTCTGCCTCTCTCAGTCCCTGTTTCTTTTGTCTCTGGGGTGCTAGCACATACCACAGGCACGGGGGCTTTGGGCCTGGGTGAGGGACAAGGACAGTGTCCACATGGTAGATGTTGTGCCCAGGCCAACAAAGAGCACAAAGCCCACGCCAGGCTCTGTGTCCTCCTCTTGCAGTGGGGGGAGAGGTGGGAGAGGGGCAGTAGCCCACTCTTGCTCTGGCAGCCTTAGGAATCCAGGCACTCTCAGTCTGACCCCACTCCAGGCTCCCTCAGTGGCTTTCTAGCCTGGGGACCCAGAGAGGCATGGGCCTAGAGTGCTAAGAGTCCCCCAGGGTGCTCTCTCTGTCTGTCTGCCACTACACTCCACCCCAGCCCAATGACAGACTGAGGGACTGACATTCTTGTCCCCTGTGGTGCACAGGGGCCACATAGTACCCAATGACAAAGCAGCGACATCCTAGTGACCACACAGTGACATCAGTGACTGCACTGTGATCATTTAGTGACCATCTAGCTATCACAGGGACTGCCCAATGGTACTCTTGTTGTCAGTAGTGACCACTCAATGGGTACCCAGAAGATGGAGTGACCTCAGAGTGGCTGCACGTGACCATATTGACTATAGTAGCCTTATTGTGGACATCCAGTGATACAGTGATGGCCACAAGGAACCCAGAATGAACGCACAGTCCCCACGCAGTGACCAGTAACTACAGTGATAACACATGCAATGGGTCACTGTGTTCAACAGCACGTCACTAGGTGATCATTACATGGTCATGGTCATTGTAGTCACTGTGTGCACGGTCATTATGGCTGCTAGTGTTAACTATAGTCACTTGGCAGTCATTGTGTGGTCACTGAATGGTCACTGTGTGGTCATTGCATGGTGGTCATCATGTAGTCACTGTGGTCATTGTATGGTTACTGGATAGTCGTTGTGTGGCTCCTGTGGTCACTCCTGTGGTGGTTATTGTGGTCACTCGGCAGTTATTGTGTGGTCACTGCATAGTCAATATGGTCACTTGGTGGTCATTGTGTGGTCTTACCTGGTCTTTGGGCGGCAGTGGGATCACCAGTGGAGGTCACTGCATCATCACTACCTGGTCATTATGTGTTCACTACATGCTCATTGGACAGTGGCCATTCCCTGAATGGTCATTGTCGTCCCTCTGTGACAACACTGCGCAGTCACTGTAGTGACAACGTGGTTCCTGTCAGCATGTGCTCACTCTGCTCATTGAGGGGTCACTGCAGAGACATTGAGATCATCATGTGATCACGACACAGTCCCTGCGGTCACTGGGTAGCCACCGTATACTCCTGCATGGTCATCATGCGGTCGCTACGTGCCGAGTGACCACTGCGACAACCACAGTCACTGTGGGTGTTCTGCTTCTCTCAGGCTGTGTGTGAGCAAGGTCACAGAACTGCCTTCTCTGCCTGGTTCATTCTGGTGGTGTGGACCGCAGGGACTCTCTCTTCCGGGCGGTGCTCCAATGCAAGTGCGTGTCCTCACCATCCATCACGGATGGACACTTGGGCTGACAGCTGCCCTGGCTGCTGTCATCATTCCACAGTGAACACGGGAGGGTGGATGTCCCTTCCAACACTGACCTCGTGTTCTTTCCCACACCCTGGAAGGGGGCTGCAGACCTCACGGTGCTCCTGCTTTGATGTCTAGAGGAGCCCCGCACTCCTTCTGGGCTGGTTCTCACCATCTCTAAGTGTCTTCCAATAGGATAAATGCACCCACAATGTGGTCATCATAACTGCTCATTCTAAAACCTTTTCTTGCCTCAAGATGAAACTTTCCCTATTAGCAGTCATCTCCCATGCTCTGCGCCTGTTATAAGGAAGCTGCTTGTGGTTCCCAGCCGCCTGGCTAGTGTAGACCCGAAATAATCATGGCGATATACAGAGTAATAGGAATGGGTTAAATTAACATAAGAGTTAGCCAATAAGAAGCTAGAGTTAATGGGCCAAGCAGTGATTTAATTAATACAGTTTCTGTGTGATTATTTCGGGTCTAAGCTAGCCGATTGCCTGGGAACCAAGAAGCAGCAGCCTCCCCACTACACATGCCCAGTGCCCAGGACTACAGAGAAGCTTTTCATGTTTCCCACACTGGACACTTCAGGCAATGGAACCACGTAGTGTGTGTCCTACACCCCTGGCTTCCTCCCCTGCCCAATTCCTCCACACTAGAGCAAAAGCCAGAACTCTGATCCTTTATTTTAATTATTTACTTTTGGTTTTCTGAGACCAAGTCTTCACTCCGTAGCTCTGGTTGGCCTGGAACTGGAGACCAGGCTGGCCCCAAACTCACAGAAATCCTCCTGCCTCTGCTTCCCAAATTCTGGGATGAAAGGCTTGCACTACTACGCCTGGGCTGTTCTTTTATTTATTTATTTATTTTTATTTACTTGTTCTATTCTGGGGATGGAAGCCAGGGCCTCGTGTCTGTTCTGCAAGCCCTGCCCTGAGCCACCCAGCTGGAGGAACAGCACTTTGTTCTGCTTCTGCTACACACTGTTTATCTTCCATCTGCAGCGTCCCCCTCCTGGCTCTTGTGAATGCTAGTCCAGACCTTGTAGACGTGAGAATTCTTCCAATCTTTTCGGAGGCTACCTGGGATCAGAGCTGCTGAGTTCCTTTAGCTCCCTCCTCCTCTTGCCCCCCCCCCCCCTGCTGAAATCACAAGTATGTTGTCCTGCAGTACTAGAGACAGGAGCCAGGGCTTTGTGCTCACTAGGCAAGCGCTCTGTCATCTGAGTCACATCCCTAACCACAGGCTCTTCCTTTGCATATGCATTTGTGGGAGACAATGGCTCCTCCTGGAACCATGGACTCCCATTCGGAAGTAACAGGGAGCAAACCATGGGCACACTTGTGCCATGCGCCATTTCAAAGGAGCCTTCATTGGACGGCTCTGGGGACATGAAGGTCCCGGGAGTAGTAGAGACGTTTCAGGGGGTTCCTAGGGATCGAGTGGGGCGTGATGGTGTTTCTGTGGAACAACAACAAAAAAAAGTCCCACAACAGGTCCATGGCGGTGGATTACCCAAACCCAGCTCCCCAGTGCTGGACCTGCCGCCAGTGCTCTTGGGGCAGAGAACCCCTTTGCTTGGTGCCCTGGAGTGGACATGGACCATCACAGCTGTCCAAACCCAAGGATGCTCAGCACCTAGGCAATCCTCAAGCACAAAGCAGGTTCCCCATTGTGATGACTGAGTTCCTGTGGTGAGGGGCAGACACACAGAATCTCTCCACTTGGCTCAGTTCTGCTGTGAATCTCAGTGAGGCTGATCTGTAGCCTGGGCCCCTTTCCCTGGGAGGTGGCCTGGGATGGAGCTTGCTGATCTGTCAGTCCTCAGGACATCCTGTCTGCCACCAAGGTGTGTGTGACTGGCACCATAGCCAGATTTGGGGGCACCTTTTTTAATGCTTGGGAACATTAATTCAGCTGTGTCTTCCAAAGGCTCCAAATTCCTTCACAGTCCAATCAATAAACAAACATTGATTCCAATTTTCATTGAAGAAGAAAATAAACAAGCTGTCCCTATTCTAGAGTAGCTTTCTCCAGCCACCTCTGTCACAGGCCGGGCGCTTCTCCCAGAAGGAAGCAGCTGTGTCTCCCATCATACTCTCTCCAGGAACAGGGCAGGAATAGCTGTGGCTCCAAAGGCCTTGCTGGGCTGGGACCTGGGCTCTGCATTGGGGCTCAGGGCTCAGTCTTCCTGTGGCTGGTGAGGCTGGACAGTGGCCACTTTTCTCAAATGTAGTGTGGGCAGAACTCTGGAAGTGACAATTCTTCCCTTTTGCTGGATGAGGTTTCTCTCTCTCTCTCTCTCTCTCTCTCTCTCTCTCTCTCTCTCTCTCTCTGTTCTTTTAGGGTGAAAGGTCATTTCTTTTATTTTTTAAAACATTTTTAATTTTATGAGCATTGGTGTTTTGCCATGGATGTTCAGTCCCCTGGAACTGGAGTTACATATAGTTATGAGTTGCCATGAGATGCTGGGAAATGAACCCAGGTCCTCTGGAAGAGAAGTCATTGCTCTTAACTGCTGAGCCATGGCTCCAGCCCCAGGATGTTGTTTTTTTTTTTTAATTTACCCTTGTTTCTATGGCTAGGGGCTATGGCCCTTCTGCTGTGTAACAGAGACCTAGAAGAAGCCAGGAGAAGGTCAGGGGTCATTTCTGACTGAGCCCAGCAGCCTGCTTCAGAACACCTTGCTCTCCTAGGCCCCCACAGGGTGGTTTCCATATTTGGCCTGGACACCCAGGAGAAAGGCCCTTTAGAGGCAGCTGGGAGGGCCGGGATAGCTCGCTCAAGCCACTGATCACCAATTACTCCCCATAGCTAATCAGTGTTCCAGTCAGCTTCCCACCAGCCCCCACCACCCTCCAGCC
>NC_022011.1:50701347-50727407 GCF_000317375.1 Microtus ochrogaster | reverse complement strand
CACCAGCCCCCACCTACTCACCAGCCAGACTCATCACCCTCTACCCACTCTACCAGCCACCAGCCCCCACCCACCAGTCCCCACAGCTCCTGGACCACACGTGTCTGGCCCTGCAGCCTGAGCCAGGGGTTTCCTGCCATTGTCCAGACCAGAGCTGGCTCAGGAAGCTGCAATCCTCAGAAAAGGGTGAACGTGGGGGAAGGGCTTGGGGACATCCTGACTGAGTCCAGAAGGGGCCATGTGGGATGGGATGGGGCTTGAGGGTGGCTCTTCCTTGTTCACAGTGGCTGCCAAGGGCTTAAAAAGGCTGGGCTTGCCACTTTTGCCTGGCAAAGCCCAGGGCTGTCTTCATGTGATCACCCTCAGGGCAAGTGAAGAGGGAAAAAGCAGGACCTAGGACACTGGGGGAGCCCAGGAAGTCATGCTGGAGGCAGTCAAGAGACCTGATCTCAAGGCTTCTGGCTTGAGACTCTTCTAACACTTGAATCCTAGAATAGAGGGGACAGGAGCTTGGAGTGGGCAGAGGCCAGCACTAGCGCAATGGCTCGGGGACTTGTGTTCTATACTACTGTATGGCTGTATACACAAAGCAGTGACTTGTTTCAGCCATGGGCCCTACCTAGCATGAGGAGGGCTGGGAAAGCACCAACATCCACGTGATACAAAGACTGGGTGGATAGAGCTTGGCATTCCCTAAGATGAAGAAACAGGACTAGAAAAGGTGGGGTTGTGGCTGAGACTACACAAGGACCTGGGGTTCTCAGGACCCTAGGGGGAAACCCTGTGCACAGGCCTGACTGGACCTGGTGCTGTCCCCACACAAGGTCTGCTCCCCAACCCTCTCTCATCCTGGATAAAGAGAACATGGTCCCCAGGGCCGCAGAAATCTTAAAGGCAAAAATCCCAGGAATCAACCTTGGGGGTTGAGGGTAGGTCCTAGACTGGCCAGCTTACCAACCATAGTAGGTCCCTGCTAAGATTTGCTTTCCTGGGGTCTGCAGAAGGACATCCCATGTATTTGGCCCTTGGAGGTATGACGGAGGCTGGTTCTAGGACCCAGCAGAACCTGTGTCCGCTTCTAGTCCACTCAGCCAGGGCTCTGACCTTGGCTACTTACCCAGCCCTGATACCCTGTCCTGTCAGAACTGTCACTCCCACCAGGACTTTGGATGCTGGGATTCCTTGCTCCATTGGCCACGTATCCTATAGGTGAACTTGATGTTGGAGCCCACGGTCACTGCCTAGTTCACTTTGCCTGTCCCAGGCCAGGGTCTCGGGCCAGTTTCTCTCTAGGTCTCAGCGCCCCAGCCACAGCAAGGTGAAGGAGCTGACCCAAGTGATGTTATTCCTCAAGAGCATTACAAGAGTGTGGTGGAGGTGCATGGTTGAGATTCATGCCTGGTCCAGAAAAGGCTGCAGCAGCGGCAGCAGCAGGAGCAGCAGGGGCAGCAGTAGCAACAGCAGCAGCGGAAGCAACTCCATCACTCTAACCCCTGTACTGGCATCTTGACGGAATGGCGCACTGTCTCCACCAGCTGCCTCATCCTCAGTAGCTCCCCAGATCCCCTGGAGACGGCCAGAGACTGTGGATCATACATGGGGTAGTGCCTAGAAGACAGCTGGGGCTAGCCCTTTAAGAGAATCAGATACAGACTGGCGTCTGACCCCTGGCCTCCCAGCCCAGATGCGTGGCCACAAAAGGTTGTCTATGGTCTGAAAGACCATGGCACCAGGTTCAGAACAACTAAAGGAGGCCGTGGTGCACAGGTAAATGGACTCACCATGTGCGCTAGCCGTATAACGGAATGGGCCTCAACCGGAACCAAGCTGTGATTCATGCTACGACTGGGAAGAAACGAAAACGACGACAGCAGAGAGGGCAGACACAATAAGTGCTGTCCCAGTGGGGCTACTCTCGAGAGACAAGAGACCGCGTTAGAGGGTTACCTGAGGCCTGGGGATGGCAGCGACGGCACTCTAGAATTGCCTGTGATAACGGTCACACAAGCTCTGAGTCTTACATGCTAATGTGCAGACCACGCTTGGGAACATCCTCTTGATAAAGTTGCTGTGCTAACAAGAGGAACCCATCTGCTATTCCCAGCCTGGCCCCTCGTGAGCCCTCTTCCTGGGCTGCCTAGGGCCGTGAAGCAGTGTTATAAGGAGCCCAGGGCTCGCCCACCCTCAACAGCCCTGCCACGCCATGGGCAGCCAGAGTCAACATCCTTGAGGAATTAGGAAAGTAGGATTGGGAGGTGACACACGCTGCCTGTAGCCACACAGCTATAGTGACTGTATATGCCCAGGGCTGGGCACAGCATTTCCTGGAGATCCAGTTTGATGTCTGCAGGCAAAGCGCTAGCAGAGAGGTGGACTGAGACAGTAGTCAATGCCTCAGGACCCAGAAACCTCTGCTTCTTCTCTCCCCCATCCTCAGTTTACCCACAGATGAAGGAAACCCTGACCTTCCAAGGACTGAGATCAGACTCTGCACCCCTGCTCCCACCATGGAGCTTTGGGGCTTTTCCTCAGGAAAAGAACTCAAGCTAAATTTATGCCAGAGCCCCCTCAGGCTCACAGAAGGAGAGGTCAGGCTTCCTGCAGCCCCAGGCCCTGACGTAGTTCCCCTTCCCCTCAATGGTGTTTCCATTGTTCTCGGAGGCCCAGATTCCCCATCACCCAACACACACACTTCCTGTTTCCTGGCCCAGAGGAAACAGAGATTTCTGGCGGGCCACAGATACAGGGCCCCCCTCCTCCAGCTTTTAAAGGATATTAAAAATAACAAGAATAGGCAGCTTAAAGCTGGGCAGCATGGGTGCCTGAGGTGAGAGGAACCTTAGGGCCGTCATCCAGCCTCTGAATTTGGGATCCTGGGTCTGTCCCATAGTAGCGGGGCTGAAGATCCCCCCCCCCCATACTCCTGATATTCTCCACACTCTGACCTGACATATGGGGAAACCTCCATGGAAGCCCACAATAGTCTCACAAGATGGACACTCACTGACTCATCCCCTCCCAGAGATCCCTGCCTCCCCTGACCGCTGTGGCCAACTGGCTGTCACCAGGTAGAGAGTTCTCTACCCCCTCCCCATGCTGGCAGAGCCTGGGGAAGCTTCAGCCCTGGCAGTCTAGACTCAGTAGTGACAGGCTTTGTGACCTTGAACTGCCATTCCCTTGGGGCTTTGGTGTGAGGCAGCTCCTCCCCTTCAGGCTAGGCCAGCAGCCCAGAGCCTGCCTGTAGGCCTGACCTTCTAGTTTCTCTTTCTCCCTGCTTCTGAGTGCCCACTCTGGTTCCCTCTACCAGGGAGAGAAGAAGAGGGCAGGATGGCCTTAAATGGGGGCTGGGATGCTGGCCCAACGCTAGTTCCACTGACGTGACCCAGGACCTGAGTTCTTGGGTACTTCCCTTTCTACCCTGGAGATGGAGTATTTTTTTCCCTGTTGTTAAGGTCTGGGTTGCCCATCCATGAAGGTCAGCAAATTGGAGTAGGAGGAGCCTAGATCCTGGAAGAAGCTGACATACCCAGAGACATCTCCTGCCTCTTCACAGTACAGTCCATGACACCTCTCTCCTTCCTCAGTGCCCTCATGATGCTTCTGCCATGGAGCTGCAGGCTCTGGCCTGCTCCTCCTGAGTCCCCAGCAGTGAGTGAGGAGCGAGGGAATCTTCTTGGGAAATGAATCTCTCCTTAGGGTGGGATTCTGTGGCTCAAGTCCTGACACGGATGAAGCAATAGCACACACTTCCACTGTAAACTCAGCAGAACAGCTAAAATGACAGCGGTATGGGCTGCCCGCTGAGACTGCGGAGGGGACCCAGTGGCATTCCTAACGGCACAGGGAGCACCGCTCCACAGTTGCTGGTTTTCTGCCTTTCCTGGAACCAATAACCCTTCAGAGACAGCCTAGGTGCAGAGAATGCATAGATGCTCAGGTCTGGGGAAAGTCTGGGCTTAGAAAGAGGCCCCACGAAACGTAGCGGTGTGTGTGGGTAAACGCTGGGCTATGCCGCCACAGGCTGCAGCGTGACCTGATTGGGGACTGAACACCCTGGACGAGTGAGCACAGCACCTGTGGGTCTCGTGACACACCACGGGCCGATAGGGGTCAGGACGGTGGGCAACCTTGACTGTGGCAGTGGGGCTCTGTCTCCCAGCTGGGTCACTGGCAACAGGGCTGTTTGTAAAAGCACTCACGCCTGTGTTTGCTATAGCACGATACCCTATAATGTCAAGTGGCCACCAGCCAGGTGGGGCTTTTACTCTTTCCGTATCTGCACTGCACTGCTTCTGTTCCCCCCAAGGACCCTTGTCCCTATCCTGCTCCTGGGAGGGTGGGGCAGGACCCATGCAAGTAACCCATGGACCTTCGTCCTGATGTGGAGAGAAGCTTTAGCCGTAGACAAGCTCTGCTTCCGTCCCTCTGAAGCCTCACGAGACATGAGCGTGATGGGCAGGGAATCTACCCAGACCCAGGAGGGCCTTGGTGGCTTGGAGATCGGGGACAGTGACAGGTGGAAGATGACAATTCCTGGCACTCTTTAGAGGCAAAAATTATGGGGAAACCCTGGAGGCCGAATGGGGAGAGGTTGTGGATACCTCCCAGCCCTGGGACACTTTGAGGGCCAAACAGGGAGCCCATGGGCAGCCCTCAGCCTTTGGCCTACACACTGAGTGCAGAGCATAACAAAGGTTGCCATGCATGTATGGCGGCATCCAGGAAAGGAGCTCTGAGGAGGCAAAGCCAAGTGTCCCCCAGCAGCCTCCACCGCCACTGCTTATGTTTGGACCCTATGTACAGGGCTTGCTCCCATCTCCTGGTTCACTTCTGTGAACTTCTGCCGCCTCAGCTGACTGGGGGAATTATCAAGAAAGAATCCTGGACATCCATGACCCATGCCTGATGGCAGGATAGCTCTGGGAAGGGAAGGGAAAGGAAGCTCAGGTCAGGCCGCAGACTCCATTTCTGTTAATCTAAGCCCTTTCCTGCCTCTGTTTAGCTCAGTGGTGGACTACCTATTAGTCCATGCGGCACCTTACCCGGCCATGTCCCTTCCAGACCTCAGCAAGGACTGACCATTCAGCATCCTTTGATGGGAAGTTGGGCCCAGGCTTGGCTGACAGAGCCATCCTGTCCCGAAGCCAGCCACCAAGCTGGGAGATAAACAGGAAGCCCCATTTCTCTTCTGTGCAGTGTGCTGGTCTTTCCTTCCTGAGGTGCAGCTGGCTCACACATTTGTTCCTGCTTGCCCCTCGGTCTTGTGCTCTCCAAGATGCCCGTGTAGGCCTCTGCCGAGACCTAGGTCCTCCCTCTCCTGGGGCTGCAGAGGCCAGACATTCAGCGGTGAGGAGTCCAAGGAGAGCCCTGGGAGTCCAGGAAGCCTCTGTTCAGTCCTTGTTCCTGCACCCTACCTGGCTTGTGGGAAGGTAAGGCAGCCATGGTCCTGGTAACCATCAACCTCAGAGCATAGACAGGTAGGCTAGGAGGTAGTTAGATACGTGGGGAAACTGAGGCACAGTGTGGGGAGTAGTTTCCTGGCTGCAGCAGTTCCTGCCTTCAGTGACGCTTTAAGCAGGGTTGGGCTCCTGGCCCAGGGCTTTAGGCCCAGATATGAGCTGTGCCCATCTGGTCTCCAGTCTGCAGGAGCTGTGGGAGGCGGGTGTGTGGGTGTGGGTGCCCTAGTGGCAGTGGGTGATGGCAGACTTGAGTAGGAGGTGCTGCTGGCTTCTTCCAGCCTGTGTTGACTATAAACAAGCTGAGGCCTGAAGCAGTAGGCACTCCAGGGGTGGGGAGGGGAGTCCCTGATCTCCCTAGGGCACAGCTCCTTCTGCAGCACAAAGGGCCTGTCAGTCAAGTCCTCTTCCTCTCCTTGTAGCCCCCCTTTTTCTGTCCCTGACGTGCCCAGTGTCAAGGTGAGACCCTAGCCTGCCCTCTCTATCTGTCCCTGGGATTGAGGGGTGTCTGTGAGTCATCACCCATGCTGGGATTCAGGTGACGGTGTGAGGGCAAAGATGGTACGCTGGGGCTCTGAAGCAAGGATCTCTTTTCTTGGCTCTGTCCCAGTCTTGACCAGGTTGGGGTAGGGGAAGGCAGAGTAGTCAGGAGAGGAAGATGGACACACGGACAACAGACTAGCAGACTACCCCCACTGGCTTGCGGTCCTTCACAGGTCTCCACAGGCAGACCCACAGGACTCTGGTTTGGAGCCTGTCTCCACACCTGTAAGTTGGGCAGTTTCCCTAAGCACTGAGCACCAGTAGGAGGGAGGGTGGATCACAACTCTGTAACCTCAGCCACTGCTGGCCCAGCCAAGTCTGATGACTTTTCCCAGACTGATTTGATTCCCTGAGGGAAGGAGGGGGCTGTTCCTGAACTAACCTGGTTCAGCTCTGTTCCACCTCACTGATCACCTGGCCAAGTCCCTTTCCTCTATGGGCCTCAGTTTCCCTTTCAGTACACGAAAGGATCTGGACCTAACCAGTCCAATGTTTGCTGAGACGAGGGAAAGGCAGATGGCTCAGTACACAAGCTGGAATACAGAGGGGCAGGCCCAGGTGACACGAGAGAGGGATACTCTGACCCTTGTAGACGGTATGAGCCCTCGGGTGGAAACAGAGCCCAAGAAGAGCAAGGCAATTGAGGACTGAGGGTGGGGCCAGTGTGTGTGCTTGGAGGAGGAGGAGGAGGTGGGAATGGGGTCTCCACCTCACAGGTCTGAATTTAAGACAAGAACACTTTCTAAAATCTATCTCTAGACCTTCAGACCAGCAACATTTGAATGCCGTGAGCCCCTTTAACCATCATGACTCTGTTGTTGACCAATACCTCTCCTGTTCCCTTGGGACAAATGGGGAAACTGAGCTCTGGGAGAAGAAGTGTGTTATCCTAATTGGCTGGAACTCTGTTCCCTGCCCACAGGCTGAGGCCTCCAGGAGTCCCCTCCCCTGGCCAGGTTAGAGGGAGGGTGCTGACAATGTGAAGCAAGCAATAGCAGGGTGGGGGCAGTATCTCCAACCCAACACTCCACCAGGAAGCTCCCAGGCTTTCCCTACCTCCATCCTAGCCCAAGGTGTCCAGCTGGGTGGGGTGGGAGAGTGTTAGGGCACAGAAAAGATGCCCCGGCATCATCGGGCAGGCTGGTACCATTAGGGACAGACAGGGGTGGAAAAGTTTCACTCTGGGTGTCCTCAGTCACCGAGATCTGGGCATGTTCTTGGCAGCTGCCCGGCCCTTGGCACTACACTCCTCCCATCCACTTCCACAGGGCCTCTGTGTCTGACGTGAGTCTCCTACTGCTGAGTGTCACACTGGGAACCGGGACCCTAGGGAATTACAGAACCCCATTTTTGCCACCAAACGACCTCTCCCTTTCACAGCCTGCTGGGGCTAAGGAAGGGGAGGAGAGGCTAAGAGTACCCTTTGCTCCCCAGGTCGTAGGGGTAGTCATCCCAGAGCCCCTGTGTCAACTGGGCCTGGAGGCTTTCAGCTCCATCTGCCTATACACCTCTGGAGGCAGGGGGCTGGCTCCCTGTCAGCCTGGGCAGCTCTCCTGGAAGGAAAGCCTGGGATCGAGGAGAGTCTGAGCTGAGCCTGATTCGGTGTTCGCCCCAGTCCTGGGCCTTGGGAGCCACACAGAACAAGCTCTTCCCAGACCATCTGCCTGGCCTACTCCCAGTTCCCATCCAATGCACACCCCCATGTGTCCTGGTCACAGCTCCATGGGGGCAGGCTTCCCCTTTTGGGTACCTACACAGTGTCACATCCATTTAGGGAGCAACCAAGCTCCTGTGTCCCAAAGAAGCAGAAGACTCCTTCTGTCACCCACATGGACAGAGTCTTATCGTCCTGCTACCTCTGTGTAATGGGAAGGACCTGGTCACACTATCTGTTTCACACTGTCACTAGCCAGGTTGTCCCAGGTTGTCCCTGAACACAGGCTGGGTCTCTGGCTGCTTCAGAGCTAGACCCTGGAGTCCCAGGGGAACAACAACCCCCTCCTCCACACTTTGGTCGGTCCCCCTCCCTTAATGCCCCCCTCAGCCCCTTGGCCTCCTGTTTGTTCGCTGACGGATCCCTGTTATCAGCAGAGAACACACACAGGAAGTCCGGCGGGAAGGGCCCATCCCAATCCCGATTTACACGGGATGGAGCATAAAAAGCCACCCTTCCTTGCTCGGGAGGAGCCTCTGGGCACCAGCAGGCTGCTGTGCTGGCCACAAGGAAGGCTGAAGCTGACAGGACAAGGCGGGCAGACCTCAAGAGGGGTCTTGGGCAGCAGACGCTCCCTTGAAGGGCAGGGTGCATGATTGGCTTCACGGAAGCAGCAGAGATGGCCAAGGCCAGGCCTGGGCGGCATCAGGTATGCAGGGTAGAAAGCGGGTGGTGTGGGTCTTGAGTGCCCCAGGACCCATATGAGATGGCTGCAGTACCCATCAGCTGGGTCCGCTCAACTGTCAAGTATGCTGTCCTCACTGTTAGCCATTCTGATCTAGCTAAGGAGACCTTACGGCCTGTTAGCTCAGCCCTTGTTCTGGGTGGCTCAGCCAGGACTCCACACCTCAGCCCTGGATGCCCAGCAGCATGGAACCAACCCATGCAAGGATAAGTTGAGAGCAGCTTGGCACCCCACCCACCTGCCTCCTGGCCCCACTCTTTCTCTTGGGAGGATCCCCTGGCTAGGCGTCAGAGCTCAGCCCAGCAGGACCCTTGATCAAGGCTTATGTCCTCTTCTCCGCTGAAACAGGGCTGTGGTCTCCTAAACTTGCATTCCTGGGGAATGGGGATGCTGGCCAGGAAATTAGCCTCTAGAGTGGGAACCCGAAAGCCATGTTGTAACCTGGATGAGCTGTGCACATCGAGGGGCATGAATAGGGGCTAGGATGAGCCCATCTCTTTGGGCTTCAGGCTTAGGAAGCTTTATGAGGTGCAGTTGGAGTCACCTGGGTGATCTTGTCGCTCCATCTTGGCTCCTGGTGAAGCCTCTTGTGCTCCCTTTGCCTAGTACCCGAGCCCTGTTCTCGGCCCCCCAAACCATAGAGGGGCTTCTTGGACCCTCTCTCCAATCAGGGGCATCTCTGGGAAGCACACCTTTTTCAGACTAGAAGATGGTTAGGTCTCTGCCTAGGTAAATTCAGGCAGAAAAGACCACCTAAAAGCACCTAAGTTGGCCTCTGCAGACAGTGGAAAGAGACCCGCTGCTGGCCAAAAGTTCAAATGACCACAGCTCCAGGAACCAATATGAGCAAAAGCTGTGCAGGGTTCTCCCCACCTTGGCATCCGGTGCAGTTCTTTACTGCTGAGACTGGGTGATAAATGACTTGCATGGGTTGGGGGGGGGCAGAAGACCCAGAAACCCCATTACAACAGTAGTCCCATTTGACAGGAGGATTCCTAGTGCAGGGTAGTAGCCAATGAACAGAGGAGAGGCCGTGTTCAGAAATCCCTCCCTTCAGCTCCTGTGCACCGACCAAGGTGGACCCCCGGAGCTCTGAGCTGCTAGGCCTTTCCTGTTAGTGCATAGTCTGTACACTGCACTCGGCTTCTGGAGGGGAGGGGAAAACCCATTCTACTCAGCAGGGTCACATTTGACCAGTGGTGGGGAGCTGGGTAGATCAAGCCGGTGCTTTCTGTGGTCAGGGGCTGCTTTTAGGAACCAGACCAGATTAACCCGGGACATGATAGGTAAGCAGAAGGGTCTGCAGGTCTGGAGCAGGTTGAAACACTGTAGCTATACAGAAGCCTGGGCTCTTCCCAGGCCCTGGATGTGAGAGTAAGCAAGGCCTCAATTCATACTCCATTTCTGACCCACAGCCTCCAGAAGCAGCAAGACTCTGGCTGTTCCGTCTGCTCATAAGAACAACTGCCACTGGTACCCAGGGGATGACTGGAGGCCGGACCACAGGTGAGTCCCCCACTCTTCCGGACAGCAGTCAGGAGTTCTGCCTTGCAGGGACCATGCCCAGAAACATATGTTAACCAAGACATGGCTAGGGTTGGAGAAACTGACTAGCTTATGCACCTTCAGAGCTAGGATAATCACAGAGGCAATAGAAATGCAGAAGGAATTCAGAAATGGAGACTGGGGAAGAGGAAAGAGGACCAATTCAGAAGTCTGGGGGGCAGAGCCCGGGCTCGGTCAGCTTATAGGAGGAGCACCAGGGGTGGTTCTGACTATCTTGAATAAGGCAAGTGACAAGGGGTGTCAAGAGAGATCCCTGGTGGGTCTCCCCACTTAAAGGCCCATGGCTTCCAAGGAGGCTTGTGGTTCTCATCTGGGCTCTGCCCAGTGATCTCAGACTAGTATTGGGGCTGGGTGTGTCATGATGCCCACCCTTTGCATGACTGCAAGACTAGTATGACTTCACCTCTTGTCTGGCATCTAGTTACCTGGTCAGCTGTAGTTTTTTAATACCACCCAGGAGCACCAGTCAGGAGAGTTAGCCAAGTCCTTGTGGGAGCCCTTCACGACTTCCTGACTCCTAGAACCTGTTTAGTCCTATGTCCCCAGTAGACACTCGATCCTGCTGCAGGGCTGGGGACAGTCAGGATGCACTAAGGGGGCTCAAGCGGCAGGACTCAGAGGCTGGATCGCATCTACACCACCAGGGTCTGGTTTACTCGCTACAAAGCTCTGAGGAGCCTCCGCTGCTGAGACTCAGTTTCCCCATCTGCTAAATGGGGACTAATGGAACAGGGAGCCCATGGGGAGAGAGTAGGGTTCCCTTTCAGGCAGCAGGTGGGGCGGGGCAGAGGGAGGGGCGGGGCGGGACTGGGGGCCCCCCGCAGCACGCCGGCTGCGGCGGCGCGTGCGCGCCCCGGACCGCGCGGTGAGTGCGGAGGGAGCCAGGGGGGTCGGGGCGCTGGGGGCAGGAGTATGGAGGCAGCCCTGGCGGGCCTGGGGTGACCGAGACTGTCGGGTGCCTAGCTCGGGGTAGGTCACCCAGGCGACGCCGAGCGATCGCAGGGACCCGAGAGGTGAGCGCGCCGGGGCTGCGGCTGGGCCGCGCACGGACCCCACGCCCCAGCCCGGGTCCTGCAGCCGCTAGAAAAAATGAGCCCCGGGGCCTTGAGAAATGGCGACCCCTGCTGGCTGCCGGAGCGCCTTTCCCCCTTACCCATCCTGGCCATGCGACCTCCACCATGGTTGCAGTACCCCCACAGTTTAGCTCAGTCGGGTCGTCCTAGGGGGGGTGTCACACTCTGCCCCTACCGCCAAGGAGCCTGGAAAGGGGCAGGGGAAAGGCCTTGGAGAGGACGCCCCCACCGAGTCCCTCTGGTCTCTCCACACCAATCCGTGGGTGCTGATGTCCAGACACTTGTCCTGCAGCAAAGGGGCCAAAGGCCCTCTTCCTGCGGTGTCCAGGCTCCTCCTCTGCCGGACCAGTCTCCCCCATTGGGGGCTGCTAGGGCCCATGGTGATACTTGAGGGTTCGTGATTACTTGTCAACTTGAAGGCCACACCACAGCCTGTGCCTGTGCCTGTGCACTATGTGCAGGGGGCACATAGTGGCTGAACACCAAAGGAAATGAGCTGCCGGCCCAGTTGTTGTGCTGGCCTCTTCTGGCCTTGGGCAAAACATGACTTTTCAAAATTGCTTCTCCTGTTTTAAAACACAGTTCCCTTTCTAGACAGCCTAGTCTAGGAAGGTGGCTGTGGACTAAGATTTGTGGGGGCAATAACATCTGGAGAGGAACCCTCCAGGCCCTAGGGGCTAGGTACACAGGGATTGTAAACTTCTGACCCCTTCTTGCCATGTCATATACCGGCTTATATCTCTTTCTAGGCCCCATTCCTCAGGGCCATTTGATATTTGCTTGGCACGATAATGCCCACCCCCTGAGGGTGCTCTCCTTTCAGGGTTAATTTTCCCAAGCTGGCTCAGACAGAGTGCAGGACACACACCTGCTATGGTCTTCTTGCCCCCACGTTAAGTCCCATGACTCATCTCTGCCCTCCTTCGACGGATAGGGATTACAGGGAGGAGGCTCCCTCTCACCTTCCTGCCTTTGACTGTGGTGTAGGACCCAGTGGACTCGGAATAGCCCTTGAAGAGGGGCTGAGCTAGCGGCCAGAGCTCAGTAACCATTTAATGCCATCACTGAGGGGGACAGAGGGGCCTCAGACATCCTAGGGGTGTGTCACAGAAAGGGATTACCCCAGGTGCCTTCACACCTGTCTCCTGGCCCATTCCTTTGGGGTAGTAGGTCTGGGGAGGGGGAAGCTGCCCCTTTAGGAAGCACCTTGAGTGGAGCCCTGCCAGCCTCCCACACTCTTGACTCTGTGCTGGACAGGGGGACAGCTGCCCCTCCCCCTCTGCACAGGTCTGACTCAGTCCCTTTGACATTGTCACAGAGCATTAAATCTGGCTTGGGGTTTCTTGCGTTCCTCACCAGCCTTCCTGCTCCCTAACACACAGCCGGAAGAAGGCTGGAGATGAGCTCTGAAGACATGCTGGGGGGGAGGGTTGTCGCACTATGCCCCAGACATGAGCACAATAGGGCCACTGCCCCAGCAGCTTTATACGCATACTCTAGTCTAAGTGTGGTATTCCCTGCAAGCTGTTGACCCCCATGCTGGCCAGAACATGCACACCTACAGGTAGCAGACATCTGTACATTGTGAAATCCAGACTGCCTTGGGGGCTTGCTGAGCATTTGACAAAGAAGCCCAAGTCCAAAAGAACCACCTGGGATAGGAAGTCTCCTGCTGTGCCGGCTTCAGCCCCATTCACCACATTCCACCTCAGATGGTGGAAGATTCAGGAAAAGCCCTCAATCCAGCTTGGGGTCTGGGTAGGGGGAGGACTGGCTTAGTTGCCAAGTTCTGTCCCACCCAGAACCTGTCTTCTGGGTTTTGCCCCTAATCCTAGCAGGATTCAGGTTCCTCCTGCCCCAAGAGTCCTGGTCAGCAGGCCTAGTTCTCTGTGTTTGGCGAGGGGCCAACTTGACTGGTAGAGATGGGCCAGAGGCAGGAGAGAGGTAGCATTGCCTTTGGATGCTATCCCCTGGGGTAATGGTGGCTTCAGCACCCAGTAAGTGGGTACAGACGCTGCTGGAAGCCTGAGTTCCACAGGGGATTGACAGGACCCAACCTTTATCCTTAGGCCGCCAAAAGAAGGCTACTCTGCTTAGAGACGCAGACCATGTGGGGCTCCCAACAGCTGCTTGTGGCGTGGTGTCTAGTGTTGGCAGCAGATGGTACTGAGCATGTCTACAGGCCCAGGTGAGCAAAGGCTTGGGTCTTGGGGTGCTGGGGTCATGTCTAGAGCCCCTTAACCCTGCCCAAGGCCCCAATTCTTGGAGATAACTCCCTGTGGGCTCCAGCTGAAGATCCTGGTCACAGCAACATTGGGAAGCCCCCATGCCTCATGTTTACACGTATCTAGGCTTGGAGCGTCCTAGCTCTTGTCCCCCTGCCGCCCCATCCCCTATAGCCGCAGAGTGTGCGCCGTGGGAGTTTCAGGAGGCCCTGCCTTGCCCGTCTTGGAGTCCTTTGTGCAGCGTGTATATCAGCCTTTCCTCACCACTTGTGATGGGCACCGAGCTTGCAGCACTTACCGGTGAGTGCCCACTGCCCATCCCCCCCATCGCCACACAGGAGCAATCAATCCTTGGAGCCCCAAGAGCCTGCCTCACCCTGAGCCGGGGAGCTGAGGCCAAAGTAGTGAGGTATTCTTGACATCAGTGATCAAGGTGGCCTCTCCACTTTGGAGGCTGGTACCCAAGGATGCCGTGTAATCATGCCCAACATTGTCCTCTGAGAGGATGTTGCCTCAAAGGGCATCCCCCACATGTATAGGGGCTTCTCATCACATCTGTACTCCGCTACTTTCAGAGTTTACTCCTTCCTTCCCAGCATTGCTAGCTAGAAGTCCTTATTCATAGGGTCACTGTCCACGTAGGCAATCCGATGTCCCACCAGGCTAAGAGAACAACCTGAGCAGCACAGGACGCAGCCAAGAGGGCAGATCCTTGTTCTGATGTGGGGAACTCAGCCTCCTCCCCGCCTACAAACACCTGAGTAAGGCCTAGGTGCATGAGCTCTGGCTCCGGGCTCGAGATGCCTGGTTTCAGAGACTACTGAACCTCCAAAGTTACGGGAGTGCTGGAGTCAGAGAGCCGCTTTAGCACCAGGGCCCAGGGCCCAGGAAGCAAAGCAAGTCAGGTACACACAGGCCTGTATGCTGACCCTGTGTCAAGCGAGCTGGGCCTTGGAAAGGGAACCTCTGAGACCCTGGGAGTGATCCTTGCTAGATATCCCCAAAACAGACGAGGTGGACAGGGTTCATTGTACCTAAAGAAGGCCTGGCCTGGGCCATCCATGTTGGGCCCCTCTGAACCCCATCTGTTCACCACAGAACCATCTACCGGACTGCCTATCGCCGCAGCCCTGGGCCGACTCCCGCCAGGCCTCGCTATGCCTGCTGCCCTGGTTGGAAGAGGACCAGCGGGCTCCCTGGGGCTTGTGGAGCAGGTGAGGGCAGTGTGCAGTGTCTGATGTGTGAGACCCCACTTCCAACTGCCCAGCAGAAACCCTGCTCTGCCTTCTGCCCCCACAAGCTGTGCTTCCCTGGCTGCCATAGGGCTCTGGAGACCCCCTCCAGAGCTGGTGACAGACTGGCCTCTTCTGCCCACAGCCATATGCCAGCCTCCATGTGGGAATGGAGGGAGTTGCATCCGCCCAGGCCACTGCCGCTGCCCTGTGGGATGGCAGGGAGATACTTGCCAGATAGGTAAGCCCCACTCGTCTTGAAGGAGAGGTCTTCTTAGTGCCTTGTGGATCCTAGGTTACTGCTGGCTGAAGTGGGTTTCCATTGATAGGTGGGTTTTAACAGGGGTCTGTGGCCAGGCCCTTGCCTTCTGTAGACACTAACTGGACACCCTCATTTCCTACAGATGTGGACGAATGCAGTACCGGAGAGGCCAGTTGTCCCCAGCATTGTGTCAATACCGTGGGCAGTTACTGGTGCCAGTGCTGGGAGGGGCAAAGCCCATCTGCGGATGGAATGCGCTGCCTGCCCAAGGAGGGGCCCTCCCTGGTGGCCCCAAACCCCACAACAGGTAATCTTGCCTTTCCACCCTGCGACGGACTCGGGTGGTTTATTAGGTTTTGAGCGCTGTTCTGTGGCTGAGCTGATTATGGGGGACACAGAGGGCAGCTAGCCCTGCATGGAGGTCAGCACGATGCTGTGAGGGTTGAGCCCAGACTGCCTGGGCAGGAGGGAGGTTCCTTGTCTGGGTGGAAGGGGCCACTTCCCTCTGAAGAGGTTTCTGGAAGGTATTGTGGGGGAGATAAGGCATACCTGGAGCCTCATCTCAGCCAGTTGTGTGAAAGCCTGGAGACGGCACGTCTTTGCTGGTGACGGCACATTATTACTTTTGGTACGCGCTGTGACACTTCAAACTCGTACCGTGAGTAATAATGCGTTGTCAGCAGCCCAGCACCAGGGGCGCATCGGACCACCATTAGCATGCGAGACCCAAGACCTCAGCATCCAGAGACCTTGCATCCCCAGGGTCTGCTCCCACAGCTGTGGCAGGAGACACAGGTCTTCCTAAGGCTAGGAGCTCATTGGGGGAGGAGGGGGGCAGGAAACTCCTCTGATCAGTACCCGGATCTGCCCCCAGGAATGGACAGCATGGTGAGGGAGGAGGTGCACAGGCTGCAGACCCGGGTTGATGTCCTGGAGCAGGTGAGGCTTTGCTGGGAGTGGCTCTCGCTGGTGTCCAGACCCCATAGTCTCTGAGGCTGTGGTTCCAAACCATGGGGTGGTTGGAGGTTCTATGGCGGAAGGGCTGTAGGGGTTCTGGCTTTCTTACCATGCCAGGCAGCACTGTGTGGGATTTGCCAGCCTGGAAGGAACTAAGGTTCAGAGCCCACTTAGCCTGTTATACTTGCTGTCTTACAAGTCTTGTCAAGCCACAGGCCCCATGACCTTCCTAGCTTATCTCTAGGGTCCCAGGATCTTTTAGCTACGTTGTGGGTGTTATACACGGGCGTCTACTTAGCCTTTGGGCTCCCTCTGTTTGCAATCAGGGCCCCTGCTGCTACAGCTCAGTAGAGGACATAACACCCCCTACTGGTCCTTCCTTACATTCTCATGGAATAGAGGTTAAGAGGGGTCACTTGGCTTCTTTGCAACCTCCCTTACAGAAACTCCAGTTGGTGCTGGCCCCACTGCACAGCCTGGCCTCTCGGGCCACAGAGCATGGGCTGCGAGACCCTGGCAGCCTGCTGACCCACTCCTTCCAGCAGCTGGACCGTATTGATTCCCTGAGTGAGCAGGTCTCCTTCTTGGAGGAGCAGCTAGGGTCCTGTGAGTGCCACACCTCCCTGCCCAGAGATCCTAGGGAAACCATGGGGCGGACGGAACTACCGCTGGGGATACACAGATTTGCAAGTTTGCACCCTCCTTCCTTTTCTGCTCTAGGCTCTTGCAAAAAAGATCTGTGATGGCATCTCACCACCCAGGCTGGACTGAGCTGCCGCCTCTACATCCCCTTCCAGCCAGACTTCAGGTGCTATCTGGTGGTACCTGTGAGCAGAAGGCCCTCCTTCTCAGGAGGTTCCTAGGACTTGGGCATGGGGAGTGGGGCCTTTCCAGAAAAGGTACGAGAACACCCTGTCCAGAGATGAGGTCAGGATTGTCCCCATCTTTGTCATAATAAAGCTGGGACTTGAGCTGCTGTCGGCGGGTGAATTGGGACTGGGCATGCCCTGTACTCCTGCCCTGGAGGCTTCAGTTCACTTTAGTGAACCTGCCTGTCTGAGAAAAGGAGCTGCAGCCGGAAGGTACTGGGGCCCCAGTTTTCCCTTGGTGACTTGCTGGTTCCACACACAGCCAGAGACTAACAGGCGGGTCATGCCACCAGGCCCACGGCCTGCCCACCCTTCAGTTCTGTGAACCCCACACACATCCACAGAGAAAAGCACCACTGGCCGATCACAGCTCATCTCCTGCAGGCAGCTTGTGGGGAGCAGGGAACTTAACACACTGCAGCAGCAGAGAAGGGATGTGGGTGGTTATATAACCCCCTTATCCTGTATCCCTGGATGGAGGTCTGGGGAGGGGCTCTTGCCCATCCTCTGAAAGAGACCCCTGGTCTCAAGGTGCTTCTCAGAGTTCATTTATACAAAAAAAGAAAAGAAAAAAAAAAGGACCAAGTACAGCAGTGACTTGTGACTGAGACTGGACAGTGAGGATGGCTCTGCCCTCTGGTGCTGTGGGACCCAGGTTTCCTTGAGACTGGGAGACCAAGTTCCTCCTCTTCCTGATGGCCTGATGCAGGCCATGACCGGGTTCCTGAGTGTTGATCCTGCTCTGTGTTGCCCACTCCTAGGTGCCTCGTGGTCTTGGGGGTCAGCCCACTTGCTGAATGGCCACATTCAGGAGACACAGGGACGAAGTGGGAAGTTACAGGGGGATCCTGGGTCTAAGGCCTGTGACAGAAAGGGCTTCCTGTTTCCAGGCCCCAGTGAGAGCCAGGCCAGCAGGGGAGCGGGACAAGATGATGTTTGGTAGGTGGGAGGGAAGGGTCTTCTGTCCATCCTTTAGCCTCTGCTTCCCACCTACCTTCCCCCAGCTCCCCTGCCCCTGTGGCCTGGGCTACTGGGCTGGCACAACCCCAGGCTCCTTAATGGCAGAGTTCTGAGGCATCTGGGAAATTTGTAGAAAGGTGTCCCTCATGGACTGGTAGCAAGTGTCCACGAGCGTGGTCACATCAGCTTCCGTAAGGCCACTGGTAGGAACAGCATCCAACACTTGTACCCTGATTGTTCCTGGGGAGGAAGCAGTGGATGTCAGGGACTTAGAGGCTCCACTTACTACCACCCACCCTCCTCGCCTGGCCTCCGACTGCCCAGCCTCTCTTCACCAGAGCCAGGCCAGCATCCTCAGCTCCTGGGCGGGGCACATATGCTTGTAATCAAGGCAACATGGAAATGTTTCAGTAAATCCACCCTCCCCTGTAGCCACTGCCAGTGACTCAGGACATCTCTGCCCCTGAAAGTGCACTCAGTAACCCCCGAGTGTCCCTTGTCACACTTGGTCCTACAGTACTCCATGGTGCTGAGCATCAGGGGCTCAGATGCTGGAGACCTCTGACCCCGCTCTGACTCCCAAGGTAGTGTCACCTAACCCACATGCAGGGTCAGGGTACAGGCAGAGAAGCCAGTAACATAAAGGAAGAGCCAGAGGCTGCGTTTGTGAGAGTAGGGGAGCCCAGACGGCTTACAATTCCCACCCTTCACCAGCAGGGGTCACTACAGGTTCCTAATTGTGTTGCACAGCCTGGACCAACAGTTATCGCAGGAACTCAATTATGTTTGGAACCTGCTTTTCAGTCTGAAAAATCGAAAAACCCACTTAGAGCAATGAGATGATGCAATGCTGGGCCAACATTCATTCATTCATTCTCCACCCAGATGTGGGAACTCCACTACTAGGGGTCCAGGACTCCGTCTGCTAAACAAGTCATCCTCCGCTACATAAGGAGTTGCAGGCCAACCTGGGGTACATGAACCCATCTCAAAATAAATAGAGAGACCATGACAGACTGGTGAGCTTCTGTGCGGCTCTGGTGGGCTCACCTGAGGTGAAGAGTTTCGTCTTGACATTGTAGAAGGAAGAAAAGGAGGAGTACACGACGGGGATGATGGGCACCTGTGGACAGGGATGCGTGCTGAGGGACGACGCTACAAGGGAGCCTCGGCTGCTGCTAGGCGTCCTTGTGGCTGACCCCTCCATGCGGGTGGCCTGGTGTTTCACAGACTCACCCTGTGTAGGAAGCTCTCGGGGTTAACGTTTGTCAGTCCCCCTTACCCCCCCCCCCTACGCTGGGACATAAAGTACCCTAGAAGTGGAAGGGTGGGATTCCATTTAGCACTGGGGAGGTGGACGGTGCTGATCCTCCCCTCCCCTCCCACCCTGTCTCTCAGTCCCAGGATAGCAGGGAAGGGGGCTGGAGCCTGTTGGTATTTCTGGAAGGCCCAAGGGTCAGCTCCAATGATGACAGATGGCACTGGGGTAATAATTAACCCTGGATGCCAGAGCCTGGGCGGGAAGGTAGGTAGGCTGTACCCTAGACAGGCCCTGGGGGAGGGGCAGGAAACGCTATATCCGGATTCTCCTGCCCCTACCATAGCCCCCAGTCTCTCTCTTTTCCCAAGATCAGACACAGTGCAGTCTCCTGCTCCTCCAGCCTGGGCTTCCCAACCCCTTGGAACTGGTGGGGGCTTCAGGGAAAGGGCACACGCCATCTTGTATGGGGTTTGGGCCTAGGGGCCCAGGAGGCTGCTGGCTACAGGGGCAGAGGGGGCTGAGGTTTGCCAGGCAGCAAACGATAAAGCAGGATAAAAATCCCTGTCCCTGTCCTCCAGTGGTGGCTTTCCCACAGCAGGGACCCGCTGATCCATGGCAGACGCTCCGCTCAGGGACACTCCTGATACCCACTGTCTTCTCCCACCCCAGGCCGAGGGCAAGGGAAGTCCAGGGTCCAGGATAGAGCTCACTTGTGCTGCTCAGGACTGGGTTTGCCACTAGCCTGTGCCTGCTCCTCAAGCCTCATCATGATCAAGCCAAGGCCTGGGGCATCAGGGGAATTTCTAGGCATAATCTGCTTTATTATGCGGAGCAAACTACCTACTCACTAGCCCCACCCCTACTTTTCATGAAATCCCAAATGAAGGAGACCACCCACCTGGCCAGCTAGGGTGTGGGGAGGCTGCTGTTCAAACTCTTGGGAGCTGTGAAGGGTCACCAACCTGCTCAGGTGCTAGGGGCCAAGCTGGTGGGGAGGCTCTTTCCCAACGTGGTGGAGGAGGAAGGCCAGCAGTCCCCAGTCTGGCTGGGATATCATCTTTAACCTTAAACCATCCTGACCCATATCCCAACCCCCGACCCCAGAAGGGCACAGCTTGGCCTACCTGGGCCTGGATGGCCAAGTAGAAGGCACCTTTTTTAAAGGGCAGCAGGTCCCCATTGTCGTTGCGGGTTCCCTCTGGGTAGATCCACACTTTGAGCTGCCAGCAGAAAGGAGAAAGCTGCTTAGGCTGCCCCCACCCTGCTTAGCCACCCCAGAGAGCTGGACTGCCCTCCCCCGAAGCCCACCTTGCCTTGCTGTGCCTATACTCACATTGTCCTTGACCATGAGGTCACCCAGGTCGGCCATCAGGGACATGGCAGTTCTGGCACGCTGGCGGTTGATGAAGTAGACACCCCCTAGGTACATGATGAGGCCCACAGGCCCTGTGAACAGCAGCTCACGCTTGGCGATCTGCACACAGCGCTTAGGGAGGATCTCCATGAGGCCTATGGAAGGAAGAGGGAGAGAGAAACGGCGAGAGACAGAAACAGAAGAGAGCCGATACATGGAGATAGAGATGTGTAAACAGAGAGAGGGCGGGAAATGTAGAGAGATAGAGAAACATAGTGAGAGACGGAAGCAGGCAGGGGAGACCAAGGAAGCAAAAACCAGAGAGAGAGACAAGCAAGATAGAAAGACCCAGAGAGGAGAGAAAAGAAGTCAGCGGTGGAGAGGCAGAGATGGAGATTGAGAGACACAGAGAAAGAGATGGAGAGAAACGGGGAAATGAGACACAAGAGAGAGAGAAGGGGAAACAGAGGGGCAAATGGGGAAAAAAAGATAGGAAGAGAGACACAGACAAAGGGGGCGGGGTATGGGGAACAAGAGAATAGTTTCAGAGCCCAGCTTGGTACTCCCTGGGAAGGAGGGGCTGGTGGGCCACCTGTCAAGGCCCTGTCTCTAATGTAGTCCTGTGCCCCGTGTCTGGTACAGCCTGCTGCTTTTACTGCCCAGCTTGAGGGAAACCCGTGGTTAGAGAGACGCATAGGTCTTGTCCTGCAAACCAACTCCAGCAAGAGGACCACCCAGCCCACCCTGGACCTGTGATGAAAAAGGCTTGATGACAGCCTACCCATCATGTCCAGGATACTCTGGTGGTTAGAAATGATGACACAGGGACCATCCACCTCCAGTTTCTTCTGGCCTCTGACCTCAAAGCGAAGGCCATACACATACTTGAAGGACCGCACGAACCAGCTGATGATGCTGAGGGCAGAGATACCAGTAACCAAAATGAGCCAAGGGAGGGGTCATAGAGGGGCAAGCTGGGGAGAGGGTACAGCAGCCAGCACAGGACAGGAGACTTGGGCAGACAGAGTCCTGGGGCCAATTAGCTCTGCTGCCTACCCCACAGGGGTACTCTTTCATTTAAAAGAGACCTACAGGCACTGACTACAGGGTGGCCTGTCTCCTGCTTTGCCTACTAGAACAGGGGAGTAGAGGTGCCAACACCCAGACCCCAGCACAGTCCATTCTACATGTACATTAGTAGATGCCATCACTGGGTCCCCAGCAATCTTGAGGGAAGGGGCCCTTACAGTCTGCTGTGCCTCCTGGGTCCCCCGCGGTTCTGAGGGAAGGGGTCCCTTACAGATTATAGAGCTATCTCTAGACAGTTCAACCAATTTGAAGCTGGTTCTTTACTCTTAGTTTTTAAAATCGTATGGGGCTGGGCGGTGGTGGCAGCGCTCGGGAGGCAGAGGCAGGGGGATATCTGTGAGTTTGAGGCCAGCCTGGAATACAGAGCTAGTTCCAGGACAGGCTCCGAGGCTACACAGAGAAACCCTTTCTTGAAAAACCAAAAATAAGTAAATAAATAAATATGGTAAAATATGCATGCCGTAAAAATTTCCATTTTAACCACCTTTATGCCTATAGCTTAGTATGTTAAGGTCATCAGTGTTAGACAGCTATTGCCACTGTCTGTCCATGGAACTTTCTCCTTCCAAACCAATACGATGTCCCCATCACCTCCCACTGCTCTATGTCCTCCCAGAGCGTCTGACTCTGGGACTCAAACAAGTCTGCAAGGCTTGTCCTCATCAAGAACCCAGCAGTGGGAAGAGCAACTCTCACCGATGGGGAAACTGAGTCTTAGGGAGGCAAAAATGCTAATCCAGATGACACCAGCCATGACCCTAGGCTAGGAAACCTGGAGTGCTTCCTCTCAGCCAGCTCAGGCCATCTTGTTTCCAGGCCAGACCTCCCCATCTACTGCAGGGGCAGGCAGGCTGGTTTTAGACCCTCCTGAGAGAGTGGTCAGGGCTTGAGGCCTCATCCATTTCCTCATCTGTAAGTCACAGCTGCTGGGATCCCCGGGAGGCTCCAAAGGGACAGGGAAGGCAACTTAGAGAAGAAAATGTGTCAACACAGGAGAACCCTCCAGTCTCGCCAGCCATCAAAGGCACAGAGAGAAGCAGGAAGGATCCTGGCCCGTTACTCAGATGCACACTAGGAAGGCTAACAGGCCGGCACGCAGGCACCTGACCGCTCTCTGAGCTATAGCCAGATGTATCTAGAAGGCGGGTTGGTAACTAGCCAGGTTCCCAGGAAGTCTCCCTAAGGCAGTGTCACAGAGGTGTGGAGATAATCAAGATCTGAATCAGGGAATCTGGAAACACCAATACCGTGCAACAGTATCAAAATTGACTCCCTGAAAAGAACACATGATTTCTTGGAGAAGGTGTGTATGCTGGGGGTGGAACCCAAAGCCTCTGACAGCCAGCCACACCCCAGACTCAAGATGAAAGCTGAGCATCCCTAAAGCTGCATCTGAAATGCTTCGAAGTTTCAAAGTTTCCAGACAGGGTATCACAAGTGGAAAGTCCCATATCTGAGCTCATGTGAGGGGCCACAGTCAAAGGCAGGCGCAATACAGATGTTCTAGGAAGTTACCTCTGGGCATGTCTCACACACACACACACACACACACACACACACACACACACACACACACACACACACGGTTCAAGTCCAAGATATCTCGTTAGAAATGAATAAATTCTCCTAAATCTCAAATCATCCAAAATCTAAACTTTATTTCCAAGTTTTCTTTTACCTCCTCCCCCTGGTCCTTTTTGAGACAGGGTTTCTCTGTGTAACAGTCCTGGCTGTCCTGAAACTCACTCTGTAGACCAGGCTGGCCTCGAACTCTTGAACTCACAGAGATCTGCCTGCCTCTGCCTCCCAAGTGCTGGGATTAAAGGTGTGTGCCACCATCGCCTAGCCTCTTTTACTCTTTAAAAAAAATTTTTTTGCCGGGCGGTGGTGGCGCATGTCTTTAATCCCAGAACTCGGGAGGCAGAGGCAGGCGGATCTCTGTGAGTTCGAGACGAGCCTGGTCTACAGAGCTAGTTCCAGGACAGGCTCCAAAGCCACAGAGAAACCCTGTCTCGAAAAACCAAAAAAAAAAAAAAAAAAAAAAATTTTTTTTTTAAACTAGGGTCTCACATAGCCTAGGCTTCCTACGTAGCCAAGGATGGCCTTGAAATCTTGCTCCTCTGGCCTCTACAGCTACAGTACTGGACTTACAGGAATGCAGACCACATCTGGCTTTATGCATTGGTGACTTCACACATGCGTGGCAAGTACTCTACCTGCTATACTATCTTCCCTGTGAGTATCTTAGGTAAGGGACAGCCAGGCAGCCTGAAGTTGTCACTACAGACCCCTGTGCTGCTGCTGCCCAGGGAAGTCTCTCCAGCCACTTCCAGACTGTGCCCTCTGGTAGTGGCACGCACATGGACACCCCCTCTCATACTGGGTGGTGACGGGGGTGGGGGCGGGGAGGGGTGCAGGGTTTCATGCAATACTAAGCAAGCATGCTACCACTGAGCTACATCATCCCTTAACAGCCCTCCCCAGTTTTGGAGACAAGACATGACATTTATCATTATGGGCTGAGAGTGTGGTTCAGTGTCAGAAAACTGGACCAGACTGCATAAGACCCTGGATTCTAGCCATCCATCAATTAACAAATAAAAGAGTTTTTCCCAGATGAAGGGGCCAGCTAAGTTCTACAGCGACAGTGTAGATGGTAGACATTAGACGTTTAGGCTGTAATCCTTATTCTAACAGGGGAGAGACACCTTCAAGTACCACACCTAGGACTTCAGGCCCATCATCCAGCTCTGCTAGGACACGGCCACTGGGTAGGCCCTTACGCCCCACTCTACAAAGGCTGCACAACAAACTCAGATCAGCAAGGTTAGTGACCTGTCCCCAGGAATGAGGAAGCCACGTGGACCCAAGTCCACCTCTTAACACTGCTTCCAGCCAGGTGAGGTGTACGGTCAGAGGGCATTCCGGGGCAGGGCCATGGCTGCCCACATACCAACTGGATTTGTTGGGTTCCAGAAGTCCATCCTGAGGCTCTGTCCTGTCTGCCTGCTTTGCTGGCTTGGCAGCCTGGCCCCACTCAGCCACAGAGTGGCTCCCCTGAAGGGACATGTCATTCCCAGTAGGACAAATTGAGTTGCCAGCCCAGTCTAGACTAGAACCGCCCTTCTCCTTTCCCCTAAAGGAGCTACAGTCCCCAAGCCCTGCACCTAGGATCAGATGCAAGGTCCTTCAATGGGCCCTGCTACCTCTCAGCAGGGGCAGAGCCAAAGCCATTGGAAGCCCAAGTGCCTGGGGGCAGAGTGAGTGCCCAGCCTGTTGCCTTGGATGCATGGCATCCCGGATGTCAGGCAGTGTCCCCTTGGACAACTCAGCCTGTAATTCAGAGCTTGGCTCACAGCATTCCATATGTGACCGGACTTCCCTGAGTTTGTATCACCACCTGTGCAAGGGGAAGGACACACGGAGCTGACTGATGTCATCACTCCACACTGTGGACCTTTGTCAACAGTGATTTGGTGACTGGACAAGGGCAGAGTAACACCAAGAGAGGAGCCTTCTGACTTCCTTGGGCCCCTCCCCCAGGCAGGCTGGGAACAGTTCAAGGTTAGGGCCCAGCTGTTCTGATCCTTGCTCTCACTTCTGGTCTTGAGTATGGTGGGTGGGGAGTTGATAGGCAAAGGTTAGATGGGGGCTTCAGCGGCCAACCAGACCTACATTGCTGGGAATGGGCATGTGGGGGACCACGGTTGGAAGATCCGAGTAAGGACACTTGGCAGAGCAATTTTTTGGCAAGTGTCACAGGAATGAAGTACAAGACGGGGACAGGAGCTTGGGGCTAGGGTAGGACATCTAGCCTGGGCAAACGCCCGAGAGAACGGAGGCAGTAGGAGCTAGGGATCAAGAGGAGAGAAAGTAGTAGCAAAGGCAGTCAGAGCTGGGCTTCACTGTCCTCAAAAAGTCAAGATGCCACCATTGCTTCAGGGGAGGAAGGGACCCTTCCACAGACTTCTGTGCTGCTGCTTGCCTCCAAATGGCCAGGACTTGCCAAAATGATGCAGCTCTTATGGCCCATGCCGGAGGCTAGGCAGTAGAGAAGGCGCCCGCTTATTGTAGCCACTAGGGACTCACTCAAGTCAGTGCTCAAATCTAAGGGTTCTGCCTAAAAACCAAGACCAGTTTCTGCAGGTCCTAGGTATCCATCGTCCCCCATGCCCACCCTTACCCGCAACAGGACACAATGCAGTCACAGGCTGCATCACTACAGTTCTAGGTGGCTATCCAGGGCAAGGAAGAGAGGCTTGCCCTTGTTTTACTGGGGCTGTGTGTGTGTGTGTATGGCTAAATTGTTCTTGTTTAGGAGACCCAGCTTTGCAGCTGAGCAAAATTTTATGCATCCACTCAGGGCTTTACGATCCCCTAATCAAATGGTATAATCAAGGCCTCTGCCTCCTGTCACCCCACTCTGGTCTACACACAGCAAAGGGCTTCCTTGGTCTCAGTCCCTAAGCCATGTCTGATTAGTCAGATATAGCTTCTGTTTTCCTAATGCTGCTCCTTCATCTCAGAACTCTGGACCGAATGACAAAGGCTTCCTCTAAAATCCAGGCGCAGAGTGGGATGCCCCTCCAGGAACTTGGGATCTGGCTTACAGCCCTATAATGCCTTCAGAGTGTACCCACAGCCTTCACACAGCAGTTCTCAAGCTGTGGGTTGTGATCCTTTGTGTCTGTGTGTGTGGGAGGGGGGTCTGAAAGACCCTTTTTCAAGGGTTTCTTTTTTTTGTTTGTTTGTTTTTTGTTTTTCGAGACAGGGTTTCTCTGTGGTTTTGGAGCCTGTCCTGGAACTAGCTCTTG
>NC_022011.1:50696626-50701247 GCF_000317375.1 Microtus ochrogaster | reverse complement strand
AGACCAGGCTGGTCTCGAACGCACAGAGATCCGCCTGCCTCTGCCTCCCGAGTGCTGGGATTAAAGGTGTGTGCCACCACCGCCCGGCTAAGGGTTTCATATCAAATATTTAATTTTGCTTCATAACAGTAGCAAAATTACAATTATGAAGTAGCCATGAAATAATTTAATACTTGGGGTCACCCCAGCATGAGGAACTATATATTACAGGGTCGCAGCATTAGGAAGATTGAAAACCACTGCCTTAGAGTGACTGTGTCCAGCCATGGGCAGCAACATCACAGCTGAGCTGGCCATGAGGGATGATAACAGAATTTATTATGGAATTGCCTTCTGGGGTTTGATTCCCTGTCCTGGCTGGGGGAGCTTGGGCCCTCACTTCCCTTCCTCCTAACTTACCCCCAAACCTTACTCTCAGGTGGCTTTTCCGAACCTCAGTCTCATCTGTTACCCAGGCTGACCAGCACCTGCAGCCCAAAGTTGACTGACCCCAGCCAGGGAGGCCCTAGATGGTGATGGGAGTCTCCACTTCCCAGACACCCAATCCCTTTCTCTGGCACTCACCCCTCTCTGGTCACACCTGGAGAATAGCATACTCACAGGTGCCTGCTGTTTCTACCTCAACTTGTTGCTATTATGAGGATTTAAGACCTGAGACTGGGCAGGGAGGTGGGGAGCAGGCTACCCACCCCATCCTCTAGCCTTCCCTTCCTGCCCCTGCTGTTACCCAGCCGATGTCCCAGGGCCCCAGGGCACACTGGGAGAGGATGCTGGAAGGCCCACAGAACCCCAGAGGAATCTGTCAGAGGGCTAGGGGCTGGGGAGGCCCAAGACACTCCATTCTGGTTTGATCAGCCTGCCATATTCAGAGGGCTAGGGGCTAGGGAGGCACAAGCACTCCATTCTGGTTTGATCAGCCTGCCATATTCAGTCACCACCTCAGAAAGGCTGCCTGGATTTGACTCCTGGGCAGCAGTGGTAGACCACCGAGGCAGGCACACAAGAGCACCAGGAGGAGGGCCAACTGCAGATCTTTCAAGTCAGAGGCTGATTAAAAAAAAAAAAAAAAAAAAAGCTTAGATAAACCCCACAGCTGCATCCCGATGGCCTTGGGACCAGACATGGCTTTCTGTGGTTTGGTTCAGCGAGAGCAGCAACTCCGCCAGATAAACACATACCTGGTGCTCCCAAGCCCACCAGGCCCCAGCTGCTCTCAAGTGCGGGGGGGGGGGGTACCCTCTGCTCACTGACAGCACACACACACACACACACACACACACACACACACACACACTCTCCCGCTCCCGCAGCCCGGCTTTAATCTCAGGTCAAGCAACAGGAAATGTAAGGGTCTCCCTGCCGGTTCCTGCAGCCTGCTCCCTGGGACGCGGGATGGAGGTAATAGAGCACTCCAAACCCCTGAAAAAATGAGGACCGGAACCCACGAAATATGACTGGTCAGAACAGCGTCCTAACGCCAAAGACTAGCAAGGCCAGGTACAGCAGTGTCAGAAAATAGTTCCTATAACCACCGCAGGGGAGGTGGGGCGTCAGGGGCCACAAGTCCGAAACACCCAGCCAAGACCAAGGCCAGGGCATTGCAAAACCCACCACCTCAACAGTCCAAACAGGGCAGAGAGAAATGTAGCAACAGTCTCCTGGGAATGTGGGCAGGGAGAAAGGACAGGAGGCCCTTTTCTCTCAGGCAGCCCCTATTGGCAGGTTAACTAACTCAGCCTGATCCCCTTATATGTACCCTCTGCCTATTCACTAAGCTATCCTTCTCTGGGAGATGGCCAGAGGAGGATTTGGTCACAGTCTGTCCCCTTCTTCTTTGCCTGGTCCAAAGGCAGCCCCGCCCCGCCCCCAGCCCCCAGCCGCCAGAAGTTAGGACAAGGGGAACCTGTGGCTGCACCTGGGCGCAGGTGTCTTCTCACCTGCGGAGAGGTGGGAGCATGGACCGGAAGCCCCGCACCAGGTCTGGGTTTCCCTGCTGGTAAAGCGGGACTGGGCCTGGCGCCCACCTTCGCTCGGCCCCCGCCCTCTCCCAAAGCTAGCGGCGTGCGCCACCCACCACCCCACGTTGCACGCAGGGGTCGCCGGAGGGCTGAGCCCCTCTGTCGTGCGAAGCACGGGCGCATTGTGACGCGCGTTCTTGGGGACCCGGGACGGGAAGCCGCGGCGTCGGAGACTAGGGATCGTGAGGACAGCGGGGCGGGCGGGGCAGGAAGGAAAGAACGCGAGGAGCACAGAAGTTAGGGAAGCGGAAGCGCGCGCCCATCCCGGCGTCCGGCCCTCTTGCCTCATGTTATCCACGGTGCGGCCGCCGTGGCGCAGCAGGCAGACGATCGAGGCCACGGCGGAGAAGGACAGGCAGAGCACGCAGTAGAGGCCGATCTTGACGTAGAACCTGGCGGTGCGGCTCAGCTGCACAAGTAGTAGTAGCAGCAGCAGCGCCGCCGTCAGCCACGGCCACAGATCCATGGTGGCCGCACCCCAACCCCGACGGCGCCGCCGTCCGCCGCCCGCTGGCCGCCTGTGTCCCTTTTGAGGAGCCCAGGGGGTGGAAGGCGGGCCGGGCTCGCAGCAGGAGTTAGGTGCGGCCGCCCCGCCCCGTCCCGTCCCCGCCCCGCCCCTCCGGTACTGGCCCTGCCGGGGGGCACCGCGCCCCACTCCGCCCCGCCGCGTCCCAGGCGCGGACCCCGCCTCCTGCTACCCGCCGGGTGTTGCCCTCTCCGCCCCGCCCCGCCTCGCCACCCTGCCACCCTGCCCCTTGTGTCCGGTCATTGAGTTTCCCTCACTCGTCCGGCGGCTCCCATCTCTGAGCAGCCGGGTGGCCTGGGCTCTGGCGCTGCCTCCCACGCCCCTGCACCGCGGCCCAGAACCGCAGCTCCCCAAGGGCATGCTGCCGGCTCTAGGGACGTGCCCATTATGCCAATCTTGTCACTACACAAAGGACCATTGAACGACTACTGAGTGACCAATGGTGACCTGTCTGGGCCACCTGGCTGGCAGCCTTGGCCCTTTAGGTCGCCTTGAGCAGGGAGACTGAAGCCCCGTCCCATGATGCACAAGCTGGGGGAGGCGGGATTAATGAGAGTTTTGGAGCTGGAGTGGGGGTGTTCCTGGGGCAGTGTGTCACTGGGGACCTTCTGGTGCCCGGCCAGCTCAGTAGAACCAGTAGCCTAGCAGGGTCCCTTATGTTTGGTGCTCACTGGGACACTTGTCTCTCTCCTCTCAGTCCTGGTAGTAAGAAATATGCCTTGGGATTGCAGGCCAGGCATATACACCCTTCCCAATCATTCTCAAAGCAGACGACAATGACAAAGTGCATCTAGCTTCCTTTCTGGAGAGGTCAGCCTGCCCCCTGGGAGCGGGGCTCAGGATGGCTGCAGATTGCGATGTTCCCAGGGGCTAGCCTGTGCCCAGGCAGTCTGAGGGCATCTGTGGCCCCTGGTTTTTCTCAGATACGGAGATGATAACTGTGACATCCACCCACAGAACTCTGCTGAGCTTTCAAAGCAGAGCCGAAAGCTGTGCCAGCTTGAAGGGTGGCTAAGGAACCACCGGCGAAAGTTTCCCCCTAGTGGTGGTCTCCATTTTCAAAAAAGACGTGAACACAAGGCCCTCTTCATCACACCTGTGGGCATTTTGTGGCTAAACCTATCAGAGTCGTCTCTCCTTGCTGTGCTCCAATCCAGCCCTTGGCTATCATTCCATCAGCCGGAGCAGCTGAGCTTGTCATTCTCCACTCGATATTACCCCGGTTCCAGGCCTGAGATGGGGCTCCTGTGCTTGTGAGGCTGCTGGGAGGGCAAGCCCAGGATTTTCAGCTTCTTGGGGAGAAGACCCGGAGATGCTCAGAGAGACCGCTGGGGAGCTGCTGAGCTGCTGCTAGGATTCCAGCTGGGAGGACTGAGTCCTGAGATTCCCCTCAGGAAGGGGGGGGGGGGCTGCTTCCTTCTTGATCTGTTAATTCTAACCCACCAATGTGTCTTTTTATCTATTGATCTACCGTAGTTCTGTCTTTTAAGTGTTTAAAGATGTGTGAGTATAAGTGTGTGGTGTGCATGTGTGTATGTATGTATCGTCTGCATACCTGAGGAAGGTACCCGAAGAAGTCAGAAGACAAGCATGCTGGGAACTGAAATTGGGTCCACAACAAAAGCAAGTGCTCCTAACCATGGAGCCATCTCTCCAGCCCAGTTTGTTTCTGGAGCAAGGCAAACCAGGCAGGCTTCAAATGCCCTACCTCGCTGGGGATGACCTTGAATTCCTAAACCTCCTGCTTCCACCTCTCAAGGGCATTTGCCACCATGCCAAGTTGATGATACGGAGGGTCCCACCCAGGGCTTCGAACATTCATGCACGCTAGGCAACATGTTATTGATTAAACTATAGCCTCAATCCTGGCCATGATTTAGTTCTTGTTTTGAGGCAAGCTCTTACTGTGTTCCCAGCTGGTCTTCTGAAGCTCCTGGTTCTTCCCTTAGCCCCCCAGATAGTCCTATACACCTTAATGTGGCCCTTCCGTTCTTCCTGGCCCTTCATTCCACCTCGTTTTTTTTTTTTTCTTAATTTATTTATTTATTGAGGATTTCCGCCTCCTCCCCGCCACCGC
>NC_022011.1:50683288-50696259 GCF_000317375.1 Microtus ochrogaster | reverse complement strand
ATCAGGAGCAGAAGGAGGGGGAGCACGAGCAAGGAACTCAGGACCGCGAGGGGTACACCCACATTCGGAGACAATGGGGATGTTCTTTCGGGAATCCACCTCGTTTTTGTTTTTTTCCTTCATCCCTCTGCGCCGTTATGCCCTGGCACGTGCATCGATTCTCAGGAAAACTCACAAGAGCTAAGGTACTGCCCTATTTTACTGTGTAACTGAGGCCTGGGGGTAAGTCACCAGCCAAGGAGCGATGAGGGAGGAGGCTGGCTCCACAGGCCAGCCAGGGTTTGGGAGTTGCCCTGCTCTTCTGGTTCCAGGGGAAAGGGTGGCAGCTTGAGGTTGGGGCTTTGGCTGAGGCTGAGGCTGGCATCCTCAGAGGCAAGGCAGTTGGCCCCTCAGAGAGGCAGTCTCCTGACTTCTCTCCAGTCTCTTCCTCCTGTTAGCCCACTAAATGTTGAAAGCCACTTTCCAGCCTTCATCCTATGCAAGGGGAAGGGATGTTGCAAGGAAGCTTTCAACAGAGTCATGTTCAGAGGCTGTCGAAACACTTCGCTTTTGGGAATGAAGCCTAAGGCAAGTGCTTCTCAGCCACTGGGGCACTTCTGGGGGTTCTACTCTGTTTACCCAAGAGAAGGGTAGAAAAGAACCCCTGGTTGGGTTGGGTAGGGAAGGTGGCCCCCACTACCCTGGAGGTGCTGGGGGGGGGGTGTCAAGCAGTCAGTGCCAGGCAACTCTGTGTCCCAGCCTGATGACAGCTGAGAGCCCTCCTGGGCATTGGCTGGGAGGCAGCCAGCCAACACATGACACCAAGTGGCATTGTCAGGGCTGAGCTCCCTTCCTTCCTAGAGCTCGGGGCCCAGAAGGGGAGCCACTGTGATAGGAGGACACTGAGGCAAGCAAGCCTGGACACTGGGTGGGAGGCATGCTTGCCCAGGGAGTAGACAGACAACCAGAGGCTTAGCCCAACCCACCTGTCTCCTTCCCTGACAGTTTCCTCTTCAGGACCTGGTGAGGCACCGAGGTCTTTGTATCTCTTTTGGGGAACAGGCGGAGGAAAGGGCCATAAGCAGGCAGAGCTCCTTACTTCCTGGAAGCTGAGGTAAAAGGCTGGGTGACTCCTAACTGTGGCATGCCACGCAGGAAGGTCAGGGTGGGGTACCCACTTTGAAGTCCTGTGGACCTGATTGCCAGCTCCAGGCTACTTGTTTATGCACACATGCAGTTTCCTCCTATGTAAAATGCAGACGCTAGCCTCAACCAGGGGGTTGAAAGAAAACCTGTTGCCCTGTGCTTCTGAAGCATCAGGCGGGGGTGCAGGTACATGCAGGGGGCCCTCATGACCTTGCCCAGGAGAGAGAAGAAAAGCCTTGGGTGGGATTGGAAACAGAGCAGAAATGCCCTCTGTGGGTCCAGTTCTCTCTGGTGGGAGACTCCAGGGGATTTTGCTCCTTATGGAAAACTCAGAAGTAGAGGAAGCTGGAGGATAAAGAAGAGAAGAAGGAAGAAGAGAAGGAGAAGGAAAGTGAAGAAAAGGAGGAGGAGAATGGAGAAAAGGGGGAGGAGGAAAAGAGGAAGGAGGAGAGGAAGGATGAGAAAGGACATGGGAGAAGGAGAAGTGGGGGAGGGAAAGAGAAAGAGGAGGTGGAGGAACGGAGATCCGAGGAGGAGAGAGGGCAGAGCCCAGAGCTGTGCAGAGGAACTGACTGCAGCCTGTCCCCTTTGGGTTTTCTTGGAGAGCTTGGGGCCCCTTGGTGGATGTGTCACAGGAACACTGATGCCTTCCCTGCCAACTATAAATAAAGCAGCCTGTGAATGTTTCATGGGCTGGTGCTTAAAAATGAATGAAGTGGGGAGGTATAGGGGGTTCCTGTCTGGGCAAGGAAAGGGGTACCCACAAATTCCCATGGGAACAGAGAGAGAAAGGGCACATCAGGGCCAGGTTCCCTGAGGCCTAGGGATTTGTCCACATCTGGGAGATCATACCTCTGGAAGTAGCGTCCAGAGTTCTGGGTCTCCAGGCTTGGAATGTGCTACTTTTCTCAATGCTGCGGCCATGGGTACCTGAAAAGAAGTAATTTAAGGAGGGGAGGGTTTATTCGATTTCCGGCGGCATCAGGGGCTTCGGGCGGCTGGTCACACTGCTCCTGCAGGCAACTCTAAGCACAGAGAGTATTGATGCTCAGCTCTCTCTCTCTCTCTCTCTCTCTCTCTCTCTCTCTCTCTCTCTCTCTCTCTCCTTTTTCTTCAGGGTGGAGTCAAGCCTGAAGGGTGAGTCTTCCCACTTCAGTTAACTTAATCTAGATAAGCCCTCACAGAAGCCTAGGAGGCTTCTCCCCTCGGCGATTTTAGATCCTGTCAAGTTGGCAATCAGTACTGATCACGGGGTGGGGGGATGGGGAGGTGGGGGGTAGAAAAGAGTGACACCCAGTGTGATGGATGCTGAGGGATTGGAGAAAGGCCCGAAGAGCAAGAGCGGGTCTGAGAAGCTAAGAGGACCTTTCTGTGAAAGTGAATCCCTGCTCAGAAGAGCTGGATTCTCCCCACTGACCCCCACCTTACATCTAAGTGATACCCTCAGTTGGCTAAAAGGAGCTGGAGAGGGGCCCCTGGCCAGCATCAGAAAATGAACTTTGCTGGTCCTTGAACCAGCAGCCCTGGTGGCTCACTCACCCAGCCCCATACTTGGGCAGGTAAAGGAGGCCTAGAAAAGGGAGTAGACATCCCCGGGGACCCCAACAAGTTAAGAGAATTTGTTTCATAGTACAGACCCTAAGCCCAAAGCCAAGCAATCCAGCCCTGCCACTTGTCCGCCAGTTCACCTCCAGCCAGTCCCTCCTCTCTTGGTCTGGTCTGTGTAAAGGGGACAGGGGCATAGATACTTTGGGACATTGCTCTGGACAAGACGTGACTTAGGAGGTTTCCAGCATCTAAGGAGGAGGCAATGACAGATGTGCCAAGCCCTTGGCAGACCATGTTAAAGTCTTTAGACCACCTGACCTCTGGCCCAGCTGGCATTCCCAATGTGGTCAGCTGCACTGGCCGTTCCTCATGCCAGCTGGAGAGGGACAGGAATGGAGCCCAAGCAGGCAGTGCTATCTCCCCCCATGCTGCCCATTAGGGAGGGGCTGCCTCTGTGTGGATAGTCTTGGGGTGCCTGGCTTTGGCTGCTGTCACCTGATGACCCGTCCTCTCTCCTCCGTGCAGCTGGCACCCTGCCTGGTGGGCCCTGCTATCTGGATTCTAGAGGTCACAGTGGGTGGTACCCAAGGTCAGGTCTCATTCTGTGACTGAGGTGGGGATGAGAGGATGGCTGGAGAGTCTGGTCAGCACGTAAGCATGTGACTGCTCCCCTCCAATCCCCTCTAACTTCCCAACAACCCCCAGGGACAGACAGCTGGCTGTTTCCCACTCTCTAGCTACAGCCGGTGCCTCCGACAGGTCTGCTCAGGAGCCTTGTCAAAGGACTCTCGAGCTCCACGGGAACCACCATCCGGCTTTCAGCTTCGCAGTCTGAAGCCCAGCTTGGGTCCCGTTTGCCTCTTCTGACTAGAAGTCTAGGTAGGCCCTTTTCCCACGCAGGCCTCTGGGGCCTCCTCTGTCAAGTGGGAGGAAGGACAATACTGTCCTGGCCCTGCTAAAAAAGAGACTATCCTTGAGTGAGCTGATATTGTGGCCTTTTCCGAGAGCCCCACTTCCAGTGTGACCCCCAAGTGGCCCTTACAGGCCTTCCATGGAGTTCAGAGAAGGCAGAGTAGACCTTTGTTCCTTTCGTAAGCTAAGTCAGGCTCTGGGCTGTGGGACCCATGTTTGCCTGTGTGGGCAGGGGGAGGGGGTAGCATCCATTCCAGGGTCCGGCCAGGCCCTGTTGTTAGGGGCGGGTGGCTTCTTGTCTACTCCATCCCAGCCCTGGTTTATCCCACCATCTCTCTTCCTCCACCTGGTTCAACAGCTGCTCTGGGCCTCCCCCAGGAAGTCCTCCTTGTATACCCGGAGTTTGCAGAAGAATTGAATGAAGGATCCTGCCTCCCTATAGAACAGGGAGGTTGTGGGCCTGGGTGAACCTGGGAATGTGGGAGTGTCCAGAATGGCAGATCTGAGGCCAGGGTTCGCGGAGAAGGAGGGCCGAGGGATCTGAGGCCACGTGGAAGAAGTATGGCTGGTGTGCCTCTTGGATCAGACAAGTATCCAGGCATGCGGATGCAATTTTCTCTAAAGAGGCAGGGCACAGGGGTTGTGCAGGACTTCAGGGTCTCTGTCATTCCTGTCTGATCCCTCACTTCATTCTTTTCTCTTCTTTGTTCTGTAGAGACCCCTTCTTCCAACCTCCGCCCCCCCCCCATGTGGTTGTTCTTAGGCAAGTAGCAACTCCCAAAGGCTGTAATGGTGATTCATAGTGCCTGACTCATATTAGAAACCCAGTTAAATTCCACATGGATTCACGACATAAAGGACCCAGGGAGTTTCTAACCAGAGGACACACACACACACCATGTTGGTTTTAGAAAGTGGATTCATGACTTAAAGGACCCAGGGAGATTGTAACCAGAGGACACACGCGTGTGTGTGTGTGCATACACACTCATTCACTCACACATACACATACTATGTTGGTTAGGAAGTGGATTCATGACTTAAAGGACCCAGGGAGATTCTAACCAGAGGACACACACACCCCCCATGTTGGTTTTAGAAGCCCAGGCAGGCACAGATGAGGGCAGGTATCTGGATGGAGAAGGAAGCTGTCTAGCCTCAGCTATACAAGCTGTGTGCTGTTCTAGCCTCGGGCTTGTCAACAACATGGAGGAAGAACACAGCAGTCCCAGAGCCAGCAGGCCCACTTGTCTGGTCTTTGACCGGCACCACACCCTTCATAGCATGGAGGCCTCAACCTCAGAGTCCTAAGTGGAAGCCAATGAGCCAGATCCTCTCCTGGTTAAGATGTGAGAGGCAAGGTCCAGGAGCTCAACCCTCATGCCACCTTGCCCCGCCTTGCCCCGCCCCTCCTAAGCAAGTTCTAGAGTCAGCACTGGGCTGCAGCATCTTCCTCCTGCTGCTCCGGCCCTAGTTTCTGAGAAGCACCTTCAGTCTTCAGGGTGGCCTGTGCAGTGTCTAGGAAGCTCGCTGGAGTGAACAAAGGAAAGCCAGACCTGGTCTGGCTTGGTTTCAGATGAGCACACATTATTATTATTATTATTATTTTTTTGGTGTGTGTGTGTGTGTGTTTTTTAAAGATTTATTTATTTATTATGTTTTTTTAAAATATTTATTTATTTATTATGTATACAATATTCTGTCTGTGTATGTATACAATATTCTGCCGACCAGAAGAGGGCACCAGACCTCATTACAGATGGTTGTGAGCCACCATGTGGTTGCTGGGAATTGAACTCAGAACCTTTGGAAGAGCAGGCAATGCTCTTAACCACTGAGCCATCTCTCCAGCCCCTTATTTATTTATTATGTATACAACATTCTGCCTCAATGTATGCCCGCACGCCAGAGGAGGGCGCCAGATCTCAGTACAGATGGTTGTGAGCCACCATGTGGTTGCTGGGAATTGAACTCAGAACCTCTGGAAGAGCAGCCAGTACTCTTAACCTCTGAGCCATCTCCCCAGCCCTGAGCACACATTATTGTGTTTATCTAAATTCAAATCCCAGCCTGTACTTACCTGGTGACCCCTTGGTTGGAGTCTGAGCTGGGGCTAAAGGCATAGCACACTGCCCTCTATTGGATAGGTGTAGGAGGACAGCAGGCACAGAGCACAACCCCCCCGTTTCCCCCCCCCCCCGTTGTCCCCCCTGTCGTCCCTGCCCCCCCCCCCATCCTCCAGGGCCCAGTGGTCCTGGACTCTCTCCATGTCCAGAAACAGAGGGGCATCCAGGGTTCAGCAGTACCTTGCAGTGAGTGGGCTTGGGTTCTTGGTGACTGCCCTGGAGCTGCTGAGACAATGACCAGCAGTCACTATGTAGATCAGGCAGGGTTCGAATTCACAGAGTCCAGGCAGCTCTGTCTATCTAACAGAGCTACAGGGGTGGCTCCAATGGTTTTGGGTGCACTGGGCTGCAGAAGGCCTCTCCTCTAACCCTTGGGTGTGCTTTATTTCCCGACTGGACTCTTTACCCTACACATGGGGTTCTTAGCTGCTTGTGAGCAGCTCAAGCCCCCTGCCTGTGGACAGAAAGCCCATCCTGATGTCCACACAGGGGAGGATAAAACACTGCTGCCTAGGGCAGTGCCCTCCACCTCTGCCCTCCCTCAGTCAGCTCTGGGACACTGAGCATGACCTCTGTCCTAGTTTTTACAGCTCCTAGGAGTCACTTTCCCTCCTCCCCCTCTCTCCTCCTTCCTTGCCTTTACCCCGCATGGCCAGTGCTCCCCTGAGGAAGGCCAGAACTGTGGTGTGTCTTTAGGGGTCCTGGGTCTCTACCTCCACAAAACAGCAAGAGTGCCCCCCGACCACATAGGTGCCAAAGTGGGCAAATCTTCAACTCTAGGTGGCCATCCCCCCCCCACTTCCTTTTTTCTTTTTCTTTGAGACAGGGTCTCTCTATGTAGCCCTGGCTGGCTTAGAATTCACTATGTAGACCAGGCTGGCCTGGAACTCACAGAGATCCTCCTGCCTCTGCCTCACAAGTGCTGGGATTAAAGGCGTGCACCACCACTGCCCAGCCTTTTTCTTTGATTTTAAGAGATGAAACATTTCCATCATCCATTCTGGGTTTGAATACAGCTTAAAATCACTTAGGTCCCTGGCATCAAGCCAGGTTATTTTCTGCCAGGCTCCACAGGTGACTGTGTGTGCCTCTGAGAGGCTGTGCAGTACCCCTGTGCCTGGGTATCTGGTGGACAAGGCACTCTGTCTAGGATCCACACCCAGTCTGAAGACCTGGATCCATTCCTCTCAATGGTTGGTAAGAACAACTCTCCAGTTACTGTGTCCCTCAGATAGGCATCTCTACAACCCCATGGGGGGGTGTCAGGAACCTCAGTAGATCTCGTGACCTCTGCCCTAGCCCTAAGTACCTGGGGGAGAAAGTTGAGTGGTCCCTTCTCCTAAGTCTTGCTGGTGCGGGGGGCGGGGCGTGTGTGGCATCTCACAGTGCCAGCCTGCTGCTTAGGGATGGTGTTCACCACCTTAGTGGAATTTGCCTAGTCCAGGTTTGCTGGTCTCGAGCTCCCAAGGATGCTGGCTCCCTGGTAGCCAAGCAGTCCTGGCTCAATAGTGGGCTCAAGAGTCAGTCTCATAAGATTGTTAGACCCAGGGCTCTGCATATGACTCCAGACAGCTGCTACCAGCTGCCTGTGAGTCCTGGTCTCCTTGTCTGCACAACTGTAGGCTAGTAGATCTGAGTCTGATCACTTTTCTGTAAGCGGCTTTCCCAGTCACAAGAGATCAGTCTCTTAGCTACACTCAATGGTCGGATTCATTATAGGACTAACAGGGGAGGCCTATAGGCTTATTCTCCAGGGATTGCATTCTTTCTTAGTTCCTTTCCTTCTTTTTTTTTTTTTTATTTTTTGAGACAGGGTTTCTTTGTAGCTTTTGGTTCCTGTCCTGGAACTAGCTCTTATAGACCAGGCTGGCCTTGAACTCACGGAGATCCACCTGCCTTTGTCTCCCGAGTGCTGGGATTAAAGACGTGCGTCACCACCGCCCGGCTCCTTTCCTTCTTATTTGTTTGTCTGTCTATTTATTTTTTGAGGCAGGATCTCACTATGTAGCTCTGGCTGCCCCAGAACTGTCACTATATAGACCAAGCTGGCCTCAAACACACAGAGATCTGCCTGTCTGCCTCTGTTTACCTTTGTTGACATTAAAGGTGTGCACCACCATGCCAAGCTGTCCAAGGCTTTCTTGCCTGCTTCCTGGCCCAAAGGTCCTGTATATTCCCCTGACCTGTATTAAAAAGTTGTTCAGTGCTGGGTGGTGGTGGTGCATGCCTTTAATCTCAGTACTCGGGAGGTAGAAGACAGCCTGGTCTACAGAGCTAGTTCCAGGACAGCCAGAGCTGTCTGGAACACCCCGGAAACAAGCAAGCAAGCAAACAAACAAATTAATTAATTAATAGTTGTTCAACTGGACATGATGGCTCACACCTTTAATAACATTATTTGGGAGGCAGAAGAGGTAGGCAAATCTCTGTGGGCTCAAGGTCAGCCTGGTCTGCAGGTGAATTCCTGGTTAGCCAGGTCTACATAGTGAGACCTTGTCTCCTAAACAAAAACAAGCTTTTTTGCAGCTAGGGCTGCAGTTCCAGGGTTAGGGCATGAAGCCCTGGCTTTGATTCCCAGAGCTGCAGTAACAAGATGTGATGGTGCACATTGGGGATGTGGAGGCAGGAAGATTAGAAGTTCAAAATCGCTCCTGGCTACACAGAAAGTTTGAGACGAGCCTGGGATACATGAGACCATGTCTCAAATTGAACCGTTTTAATAGGACTAACCATGTGTTTGCTCCACTCCTGGAGCGTCGGGCATTCATGACTGAAATGAGCATGCTCATGAAATGAACATTTGTCTTTGACTTGGGAACATCGGTCCTGGGACCTGTGCTGGCATGACTGTGCCCTGTGTGAGCACAGGGGGCCTGACTTCTGGATGGGCTCTTAGCGCTTTTCATCTTCCACCCTGGTCCTGAGCCTGTCAGTGTTATAGATCACTAGAGCCATGATTGATTTCTTGGGGGAGAGGGGGTTTGAGACAAGCATTCTCTGTAGCTTTGGTGCCTGTCCTGGAACTAGCGCTTGTAGATCAGGCTGGACTCGAACTCACGGAGATCTGCCTGCCTCTGCCTCCCGAGTGCTGGGATTAAAGGCATGAGCCACCACTGCCCAGATCCATGATTGACTTTTAAGAAATACTGTCATTTAGCAGAAGCTTGTCCCTCACGGTGCTAAGGACTGCCCCCAGTGTGATGGTCTGGGCCAGGCACCAAGGGTCCCTTCTATTATTCTTCCATCTGGGCCAGGACATCATTTTGGTGCAGAAAGACAAAGAAGAGGGGTTGGGGAAAGAGACAGGAGAGATACTGAGACCCCCTGTGTCTCAGGACGCTTGCTGATCACTCCTAAGACTGAAATGACATCTTTCTGCTGAGGACCTCAACTTGGTTGCCTTCCTCCCCCCAATCCCTCTCCCCAAACCACCACCCATACCTACCCATTGTCTCCTGTGGCTTCTCCATGACTTACTGATTAGAATTCCGAGAACAAGAAAAAATTCCTGTTTGCTGCTGGGACTCAGGAGTAGGCCAGACTAGAGCTACTCTTCTCCCTGTTCTTCACAACCCTTCCACAGGCTGGTCCTGTGGTCCTCAGCCATTCCTAGCCTTCCTAGACACTCCCACTGCCTGCTGGGAAAAGGTGGACCCCTGATTTCCAGCTCCTGCCAGGGCTAAGAGACCAGTACTTCTCTGCAGAAGGTACCCTGGTTTGAAGGATGCTGGGGTACAGAGGACTGGAATGGTTTGTCTCAAGGGATGGAGACAGGCCAGCTGGCAACTGCTGCATACAGCCCACCACCAGAAACCCAGGCCTTGCGGAGATACCCAAGGGCCTGGAGAGCTGGGTTATCTGATCCCTCCTCTCCTGCCCACTTCCCTTTCCTCTTCTCTGCTTCTGCCCCCTCCCTCTCTTCCCCCCTCATCTTTTCCTCCCCACCCCTGCATTCTTATGGTCCATGACTTCTGCCCCCAGAGACAAAATCCAGATCCCTTATCTTCTAGACTTGGGTGTTCAGGGTTCTGATCACCTGCCAGTGCCTTATCACCAATGCACCCCTGTTGCCTCCACACCCTGTATTGTGGCCTGGGGTGACTGCTGGGGTGACTGATCATGGGCTAGTCTTCAGCTGCCTTCTTCGCAGGGAGACTTTCACCTTGATCAGGCAGGAACACCTAGTAAGTTGACAATGTGTGTCTGCCATCCATCGCAGAATTCTTGTCTCTCTGTGCTACAGTGAAGCCATCTGACCTGATCTCCTTGCTTCCCTGTGAGGTTCTGCCTGCTCATCTTCCCGGCCCAGCTGCTGAGTTATAGAAAGAGTGAGTGAATGAATGAATGAGTGAATGAATGAGTGAATGAATGAATGAGTGAACAGATGAGGGAAGCCAAGGAACAGTGCTGATGCTTCCTGGACTAGAAGGTCAGAGGATCTGCCAAGGTCACTCACCAAGCCCATGTTGCCACCCAACTGTTTCCTTGCCAGGGCAGCATGCTCCGATTAAACACACGGAGAGGCTGCTGCCACTCAGGACCAGCACATGCCCCTGTCCACGCAACACACAACTCTGTTCCAAAGGGACAGAGGTCACTTATTCTGGGCCAGACATGAATGACTATGACCCCTAACATGGATTCAGATTGCTCTGAGCATTTCGACATGGACGAGGAAATGTCACATTTGTTGTTGCAGAATAGAAGAAAGTGGCCGTTGTAAGTGGCTATTGGAAGTGGCTAAAGACGGCCTGAGGTGATTTGGCTTCTCAGTCTGGCACGTTCCAGCTCTCCACAGTCACGAACTTCAACAGAGTCGTGGCTTTTCTTCTCCGTGTGTGTGTGTGTGTGTGTGTGTGTGTGTGTGTGTGTGTGCCTGTGTACATGTATGAGTGCATGCATGTGTGTGCACATACAGAGGCCAAGGAAGATGTTAACAGAAATAAATTATAGATAATAATGGGTTTCATTATGAAATTGCTGTGCTGGTTGAGTTCAACTTGGCACAAGCCAGGGACGTCTGGGAGGAGGCTCTCAACTGAGAAAAGTCCTCCATCAGGATGGCCTGTACACAAGTTTGTGTAGCGTTTTCCTTTTTCTTTTCTTCTTTCTTTTTTTTTGTTTCTTTGTTTTTCTTTTCTTTTCTTTTCTTCTTTTTTTTTTTTTTTGAGACAGGGTTTCTCTGTAGTTTGCAGCCTGTCCTGGAACTCGCTTTTGTAAACCAGGCTGGCCTCGAACTCACAGAGGTCCGCCTGCCTCTGCCTCCTGAGTGCAAGGATTAAAGTCGTGCGCCACCACCACTTGGCTTGTGCAGCATTTTCTTAATTAATGATTGAGGTAGGAGGGCCCAGCCCCACTATGGGTGGGGCAACCCCTGGACAGGAGGTCGTGGTTTACATAAAAACAAAAACAAAACAGGCAGAGCAAGCCGTGGAGAGCAAGTCATTCCTCCATGACTTCTGCTTTAGCTTCTTCTTCCATGTTCGTGCCTTGAGTTCCTGCCTCTACTTCCCTTTGTGACGGACTGGAAGCTGTGATATGAAATAGCACCTTTCCTCCCCAGGTTGCCTTTGGTTATGGTATTCTATCACAGCAACAGAAACACATGCCCCCATTACCCTCTCCGGTCCCCACTCTCTTTCACTCCCTCTACCTTTTTTTTTTTTTTGGCACAGTCTCCTACTAAAGCTCAAGTTCAGCAATTTGGCAAACTTGGCTGGCTAGAGAGCCCCAGGGATCCTCCTGTCTCTTCTTCCCCAGTGCTGACATTAAAGGCATGTGCCCCTCCTGGATATTTCCCTGGGTGCTGGAGATCTAGGCTCAGGTCTTCAAACTTGGGTGGCAAGCAGTTTTTAATTCTCTCTCTCTGTCTCTCTCTCTCTCTCTCTCTCTCTCTCTCTCTCTCTCTCTCTCTCTCTCCTTTCTTTTTATTTTTTGAGATAAGGTTTATCTGTATAATAGCCCTAGCTGTCCTGGAACTTGCTCTGTAGACCAGTCTGACCTTGAATTCACAGAGATCCACCTGCCTCTGCCTCCTGAGTGCTAGGATTAAAGGCACGAGTCACTACTGCCTGGTGCTTTTTACCTTTTCAAATGAGCCAGCTCCTCAGTTCCTCTTTGTGTGTGTGTGTGTGTGTGTGTGTGTTATGTGTAGCACTGGAGCCCAGGTGATGAGGAAGGGAACTGGAGGCTTCAGGTCCATTGGGAAGGCCAGAATTGGGGGATCTTGAGTGACCCTGTTGGATGGAAGGCCTCCAAGTGAGAGGTCCCAGCTAGGACTTCTAGGGGCAGAGATACTCGTGGGTGAGGTGGCCCCAACAGTGTCTAAAGGTAGTATCTGAGGCAGGTGAGACCATGCCTTCCATACAGGTTGGGGAGGGGTGATGTGCTCTGAGCCTGTGGTCAGAGCTCCAGAATGCAGTTCCACTGGGTGTGAGCCGAGCAGCTCCTGGACTGTGCTCCAAAGTCAGCTGTGATCTTGATGGACTGGACAGGGGTGCCTGGAGTCAAATAGTTTTTTGAGACAAAGCCCAATTGTGTAGCCCCAAATTGTCAACAGTTCTCCTGCCCCAGGCTCTTGAGTTCTGAGATTACAGGTGTGTGTTAGCATGCCCAGCTCAAAACACAGCTTGTAATCCTTGCTTTAGAATTTGTGGCTCTCCAAGAATAAGGTTATGGCCCCCCTGTTCTGTTACAAACACACAAACAACACCTACAAAACCTAAGTCAAAGAAAGGGGAAGCCAGCCTTTGGAGTCTGAGACAGGAAGATGGTGACTTTGTATTTATGGTTGTGAGCCTAGCCTTTAACGGCTGAGCCATCTCTCCAGCCCAAGATGGTGACTTTGAGGCCATCTACAGAAGGAGAGCTCATCTGAAGTGCAGCCCCGGGGGAAGGGAGAGTAGCAGTTGCACCTCCGTAGTAAACTGTTTGCAATGGCCTGCGCCTGGGGCCACTGCGACACCACTTGTCAGATTGTGGAATTACAGGTGATTTGGTCCTTTTTTTTTTTTTTTTTTTTTTTTAATTTTCCAGACAGGGTTTCTCTGTGTCCTGGAACTCACTCTGTAGATCAGACTGGCTTCGAACTTACAGAGATCCTCCTGCCTCTGCCTCTCGAGTGCTGGGTTTAAAGACGTGTGTCATAAAAAAAATTGAGGTCCAATTTGCAAAAACATAAGTGACATTAGAATCCTATTACACTTATTTATTTGCTTGTGAATGTGTGAATGTGTATGTGTGTGAATGTGTATGTGTGTA
>NC_022011.1:50669215-50683056 GCF_000317375.1 Microtus ochrogaster | reverse complement strand
TGTGTGTATATGTGTATGTGTGTGAATGTGTATGTGTGTATATGTGTATGAGTGTGAATGTGTATGTGTGTATATGTGTATGAGTGTGAATGTGTGTGTGTGTGGGTGTACACGTGACACAGCACCCTGTGGAAGTCAGAGGACAACTTGCCAGTGTTAGTTCTTGCCTTCTGTGGGTTCTAGGGATGAATTTCACCTTGTTCATCTCACCAGTCCAATGTTCATAAAAGTGACACTTTGGAGTGTCACTCGGTGGAGATCAAGAACTGACATCGCTTTGCTGCTGAGCGCTGTCCTCTCGAATGATGGCCATTGTCATCCTCATCGCAGAGGCTGTAGTCACTTGCAAGAGCCCCTGGCATCAGGCTTGTTGACCTTCCCTCATGGATGGAGGGAGCAGAGAGGATCCCTCCCTCCTGCGTCTCCCTGCCAGCTGTGTAATTCTGCCCCAGCTACGTGTGGTATGGGGCGGTGCTAGAACCTGTGGACTGAGGAAACTTAACCAAAGAGGTAACATTCCATCTATGCAGCTATGAAGATGTATCGTTATCCTGGAGTCTTTCTAGTCAGTCATGTGACTACTTGGGGGTGTGTCACCTGCTAGTCTATGAGCATGCCTAATAAACTCAGTGGTTCACCAAGCCAGGCTTGGGTGCAGCTGCTACTCTGGTCTGTCCTGATGCTGATTGATCATGTCCGCAGGAAAAGTTCACGCGACACACCGCAGTAGGCACCCACTAGGCACCCCTCTTCCTAACATTGTCCCAGTGCCTGGTGCCTGACTGCCAGCCTGTCTTGTATCTGGTTCTGCCCATCCTGGACATTTCACAGCAATGGAATCCCACAGCACCTGACCTTTTATGTCGAGCTTCTTTCCTTCAAAGTGGCCTTTGTGAGGCCCACTGGTGTGTGACGCGTGCCAGTGTGCCAACCTTTCCGTGGCCGAACCACATTCCACTGCAGGTACAGACAGAGCACTCCTTATTTGTCACACGACGCTTGGTGGACAACGAGCCTGAATTCACAGTGGGAGGAAGTGGCGGGGAGTTGAGGAAGGCTGCCGGTCCAAGTCTTCCACCCTCAGCTCCGGCTCCCATCACCTCCACTTGCCTCTCATCAGCATCATCCCACCAAAGGCACTAGAATTTGCGAGAAAGTCAGAGGCTAAAACTGCACTGGGCCGGGTGGCGGTGGCGGCAGCAGTGGTGGCGCACGCCTTTAATCCCACCACTCAGGAGGCAGAGACAGGTGGATCTCTGTGAGTTTGAGGCCAGCCTGGTCTATAGAGTGAGTTCCGGGACAGCCAGAGCTACACAGAGAAACCCTATCTCAAAAAAACCAACCAACCAACCAAAAACAACAACAACAAAAAACCCACACAAAAAACAAACTCTAAAAACACCCCCCCAAAGATTTAGTTTATTATATATATATTTGATATATATATACATAAGATATATATACATATATATATAACATATATACATATATATGCAACAAATTCCTGGAACTGGAGTTATGGATGGTTGTGAACTCCTGATATGATGTTGAGAACCAAACTCAGGTCCTCTGTAAGGACAGCAAATGCTCTTAACCACTGAGTGCCCCTCCAGTCCACTCCTGATTTGTTTGATTGTTTTTTTTATGTTTGTTTTTTCAGACAGTTTCACTACGTAGCTATGGCTGTCCTGGAACTCATTACAGAGACCAGGCTGGCCTCAAACCCACAGAGATCACCTGTCTCTGTCTTTATTCCCAAGTGCTGGGATTAAAGGGTGTGTCACTGCTCCTGTCTCCACCCTCAGTTCTATAAGCAATGTTTAGAGGGAACCGTGGGTCTGATGCATGCCAGGTAAGCACTCTACCACTGAGCTCCACCCCAGACCCAGATGGAGCTCTTCATGGTCAGGGGACAGGGACACCTGATTACCCCAGGCTGCCTCCTTGCATAAAAGCAGAAGGAACTTTTTATTCAGGAAGGGCTGTTTGGGAAGTATGTGGATATAACATAAGTTATATCACTATAATCTTGATTTCCAGCTGAGACAAACACCTCCGGAGTTTCCTTGTTGGCCAGGAGTGTTGGAGTAGACATTCCATTTTGGCTTTTAGCCTGGCCTGCAGGGCTCATTGCAGGATCCTAGACCCCCAAACAATGGCCTTGTTTTAATTTAGCAGGAGGAAGGGCTCTAAGCCAGGGCCTGAGTCACCATAGGTGGGGCCACCTCACAACCCCCTTCATTTACCACCCATGGTTCTTTCAGTGAACTGAGACAGGATTCCCCCACGCCCTCCCCCCTTTTTTGAGTCAAGTTTGTATATAGTTCAGGCTGGCCTGGAACTCAGATATCTACCTACCTACCCACCCCCCAAGTGCTGGAATGAAAGGTGTGTTCCACCATGCCCTGCAGACTTCGGGTCTTCCTGCTTCCACCTACCGAGTGCTGAGATTATGGGTGTGCACCTGACAGTGGCCTCATAATCATAAATTTAGGGAAAAGACAAAACTTTGGACAATAGTAAATATGCAGAACCATTTAACTCAATCTTTCTTTTTTTTTTTTTAACTTTTATTGATTCTCTGTGGATTTCACAACATGCAATCTGATCCCATTTATCTCCCTGTCCCCTTGCATTCACCCTCTGGCCCTGCAACCTCCCCCAAAACAAAGCCAAATTTAAAAGAAAACCCAAGAAGCCAAACAAAACAAAAAGAGCATCCTGTGGAGGCTGTAGTGTGGCCCATTGAGTCACACAGTCTACCCTTTGGTCCATTCATCTTTTCTTGCAAGTGTTTATTGCTATGAGTCATTGGTCTAACTGGAGGCCTCTGGCTTCTTCTACACCACCTCCACCGATAATGGGCTCTCACTGGGGCTCCTCTTGGCTGTCTTGTTGTTGTCCTGTGTCATGGAGATCCTGCTGTTTTGAATCTGTAGGTTCTGGAAAAGTTTTTACGTCCCAATAAACCTCTCTGCTGCCGCAATAATCCAAATCAGACCAAGTCAAACCGGACTAGAAAAAAGGCCATGTTTAATGGATACTAGCGCTCCTGGGTGGCCTTCCAAGGCCCTCAGAGAGGAGATGGAAAAGGAAGACCCGGAAAACCACACGTTTGTTTTCTAGGGTGCAGTTTAAATACCCCGTGGGAGTGGTCTTGAGCATCTCTGGGGAGGGCTTTCTTGGAGATGGAGTCTGGACTGAGACAACTCCCAGGGGAGGGGGTTTGGGGTGGAACTTTCCACCCAAATATTCTAGACTTTTTTTTTGATATATGGATGCCAGGAGCTAAGGTGAAGCCTTAACTCAAACATTCCAGACTCTTTGGGCATATGGATGTCAGCGGCTAGGATGACACTCCCAACCAAATATCCCAGACTCTTTGGATATAGGGATGCCAGGGGCTGAGGTGAAGCCTTAACCCAAACATTCCAGACTCTTTGGGTATATGGAGGCCAGGGGCTGGGGCGACACTTCCAACCAAACAGGTTGGTCCCCTTCACCTGCTCTAGCAGTTCCTAGATGAAGTGGATGGTCAGGTGGGTCAACTCATAGCCCTGGTTCTGGGCCTGGCTGGTAGCTGTGTTGGTCAGTCTGCCAGCTTCGAGCTCTCCAGCACTGCCCCCAGCTAGCTCCCCCACTGCAGCCTGCAGCAACCAGTGGGGCCGATTCTGCTCTCAGGTCCGCAGATTCCAAACTCACCCCACCAGGGCTCTGCTCTGCGGTTTTGCCCAGGTGAGGTAGCCATCCCTCTCTCCAGATTGCTGGGGGCGGGCAGATGAGGGGAGGGATCAACTCTCCTGGCTCACCTGTGCAGCTGACAACAGGGTCAGCTCTAGTGTGCTGTCCAGCCTGGGTGCAGGGCCCACTCGCCTGTATGCTGCAGGTGATGAGGAGCAGGGCTAGTTTTCCCACTCCCCTGGCCCCAGGGCCAGCTCTCTTGCCTGCTGTAGGTAGCAAGGGGTGGAATGAGGATGGCAGCTTTCCCTCACCTGTGCCACCACATAGCAGACGAGGGGGTGGGGTCAGTTCTGTTACTCTCACACCCGCAGGGCTGGCTCACATGCATCCTGAACACAAGGTGTCCCACTGGAAGCTCACTGATTAGGCTGGGTGACCAGCAATTCCCAGGAATCCTCCTGCCTCCACCTCCATGTCTAGTTTTTCTACAAGGGTTCTAGGGATCAAACTCATACTTTTGTGGCAAGTATTTTACCAATCAAGAAACGGAGCCATTTCTCAGGTCAAGGAGAGGGTTTTAAGATGGGCTCAGACAGGGAGAATTTCACCCCAAATCCAATGTCCTTGAGGAGAGAAGACAGAGGCAGATACTGGGGAGCTATGGCCAGGGGACACTAGAAGCCACTAGGCCCTGAATAAGTAGGAAGGGTCCTCTTCTAGAGCACCAGTGTGAATATGGTCCTGAACACACCTTACTTCCGGCTTCTGGCATGGACCCTTTCCCCAAATGAAGCCGCAGCTCAGGTCCTAGGGATTAGGGTACAGGAGAGACTTTCGGAAGGGTGGCCATTGGATCATTCCATCTGCCTAAGGGGCTAGGGTATGGCTCGGGGCAGAGCATTTGTCTAGTGTGCACAGGATAATGGATCCCATCCTCAGCACCACACATGTACATGTGTAAACACACATACATGCATGTATGTACATGCACACTCATGTATACACAAACACACATATCCATACACACACCTGCATAAACCGCATAGCTGGGATGAACCAGATATTCATGAAAGCTCATTGCAGGCAGGGAATAATAGAAGGGCAAGCACACAGCACATGCAGGCATTTGACATGCGGTGGGTACCCATGCAAAGGCCCTGCTAATGTGGGCATGCCATCTAGAACCATAGTCCATATTTCAATCATGATGTTGAGCTGCCCCCCCCCCCGCTGAAGGGGGCGTGCAGACTGAAAGCCCATTGGCTGTCTTGACAGCCAATTCTTGGGCTGTGGTGGGATTCCACTTGGTTTCAACCAAATTCCTTCCCAATATATGAGGAGATATTTATTATTAATGTCCACGACAGTTAGTGGAACCATGCAGTTACCATAACAACTACAACTTAAGTACAACAGCCCGGGTGAGGCCCTTCAGGAGACCTGCCCACGGCGCTGTCATCTTCAAAAGCCTGTGGACTTTGGACAGAGGCTGTACAGTTGGAACAGGAGCAGCACAGACACTTGGCTGGGGAAGGGAGAAGTCTGGTTCTGAATCAGTCTGTTATTTCGTTAATTGGAGGCTCTTGGAGGTAAGTTATTTCCTAGTTTTGGGAGGAAGTATTTTCATTTTGTGGAGGAGGCTGGAGGCTCATCAGTTAGGAAATCTACAGATAGTCAGTCATCCCAGAGTCAGGCCTGGAGTGCAGGATGCAGTGGTCCACACCTTTAGCTCTTGGGAGGTAGAGGCAGGGGGATCAGGAGTCAAGGGCAGCCTTAGCTACATCCCGAATTTGAGCCCAGACTGGATTTGGTGAAGACCTGTTTCAGACTTCCACCTCCCTGAAAGGTGTTTCCCACAGAGTGATGAACCCAGAAAGAGAGCAAGGCAAAGGACACATATTTTGTTTAAGGCAAGGTCTCATTAAAAAAAAAAAAGATTAACTTTTATTTTATGAGTAGTATGGGTGTTTCACCTGCTTGTAATGGAAGTGTACTGTGTGTGTAGCTCTGCCAGAGGTCAGCAAGTGGTATTGGATCCCTTGGTGAAGGAGTAAAGGGGTGGTTAAGAGCCACCTTGTGGGTACTGGGAACCAAGCCCAGGTTCTCTGGAAGGGCAGCAAGTGCTCTTAAATGCTGAGTTGTGTCTTCAGTCCCAAGGGCTCATTTTTAGCCCAGGTGGCCTTGGATTTGCAGCCTCCTGGGATTACAGATTATGGGTCATCAATCTGGCCAAATGCTATGTTTCTATCTAACATCAGTGAAATATAAAAGTCCAGATAAGCAGATGTCTCCAAGTCCTGCTCTGGTGTGAAAGCCAGGCAGAGTGTCCATTCCTCAAAACCAAACAGACTTACCAACAATTTACATGTCACAATCCGGGTATGGAGTGAAAAGGACATAACAGGCAGTGGTGGTGCACGCCTGTAATCCCAGCACTTGGGAGGCAGAGGCAGGTGCATCTCTGAGTTCAAGGCCAGCCTGGTCTATGGAGTTGAGTGCCAGGGAAGCCAGGACTAGATAGAGAAACTCTGTCTTGAACCCCCCTCTCCCAAAAAGAGCACTTATTGCTCTTCAGGAGGATTCGGGTTCAATTCCCAGCACCCTCATAATGGTTCACAACCCTCTGAAACTCTAGTTCCAGGGGATCTGTTGCTTTCTGACATCTGTGGAAACCAATCATATGTGCAAACAGACAAAACTCACACAGGAAATAAATCTAATAATTTTTTAAAAAAGGAATCTCTAACACATACTACAATCTAAACACCAGGATTGAGATGCTTAGTAAAAGAATCGGTGCTGTAGGCTCTCCTGCTGTGGGACAATGGTTTTACCCTGTAAAGATTTGTTTCTTGTACTTGTTTAATAAAATGCTGATTGGCTAGTAGTCAGGCAGGAAATATAGGCAGGGTGACCAGGCAGGAAGTAGAAGCAGGGCAATGAGAACAAGAGAATTCTGGGAAGAAGAAAGATTCAGTCTGCAGTCATCACCCAGACACAGGGGAAGCAAGATGAGAATGTCTCGCTCATGAAAGGTACCAAGCCACATGGCTAACACAGACAAAAGTGCTGTAGGAAATCCTACAGCCAGTAGCCTTTAAGTTACCCGCCCACTTGGGCGTGGCCTCATACTATTTATGCCGATGTAAGGCTCGTTTGGCCTCTTTTCTGGCTGTGGGATTTGGTTGCTGTTCTCTATTCCAGCAGAGGATATTGATTTGTGAGTCTGCCCCTAAATAAGTAACCCTCTATCATTCTCAATTCTGAGCTAGTGTGGGGTTTCTTTTAAGCATCCTTCTTCATCTGGCACCCATGTGGATTCGGACTAAGTCTCCCAACCCTGCCAGCTTGGCTTGGCTTGCTCCATGTATAGAATTGATTTAATTGCTTTTAATTTGTCAGGCAAGGCATATTTCTCAGTGTTTAACCAAGGTGGAAAACTAAAGTGGCTCAGGACCGTTCCTGTCATCACCAATTGCATTGTTGCTAGTCGTGACTCTGCCACCACGACACCTGCTGGACAATAAAGATTATTACACCTAAACAATTTACCAGATTGTTATTAAACAATTAATAACAGGTAATTAGTAAATTAATAGGTAGACTACATTAATATTGAAACTTTTAGTAACTTTTTTTGCTAATACTATAGATTGTATTCTGCGAGGCTTACATGGTTATGGTGATACATCAATTTATTCGATATTGGGAATCCTTTTTTTCTTCATATTATATCATTAAGAAAGAATGTGGCACTTTTAGGAATGATACAGTCTTTACAGACTAATAATGAACAGCTAGTTGACAGGATTAATACCATCGAAAATCAAAAGTTACCTGAAAAAATTAATAGTATTGAAAAGGGTAACGTTGATTTGACAGACAAAATTGAATCCATATCTAAGACTGAGAAATTTTTTGAAAGAATTCATACTGTTGAATTTGGCAATCAAAATTTGTTAAAAAGTTATAATAGGCTAGCAGATAGAGTATCTCTCCAGGATGGCAATCTGCATGCTATCCAAATAATGTCCAAGGATGAGGTGTTATCTTTAAAGGAGAAACTTCAGACCTTGGAATCACATGTGCAGAGGCTAGGGGCCCCAATGAAAGCACTAGAAATATATACATGCCAGGAGATTCAGGCTTTACAAAAGACAATAGTAAAAAGATTTGAAATGACTGAGAAAATAATTGGAGCTGATGAACAGGGAAAGAAGGCACAAGGGCAGGATTCAACATTGCCAGTAGCTGTCAGAGATGACTTACCCAGGATTTTAGCTTCCTACCTTGTAATCTGCTCTGACAAAGCATCAATTTCTAAAGGCCCAAAAGGATCCAAAGAAGGTGGATGAATACCTATAGGAATGAATGATCTAAAAGAAATTAAACAAGCTGTCGTAACTTATGGCTTGCACTCCACATTTGTCAGGGAGATGATAAAGACTTGGGCTTCTAGCACTAAAGTAACACCACATGACTGGCTTCAGTTAGTTTCAGTAGTCCTAGATGATGGGCCCCAGTTGATGTTTAGATGTTATTTCAAGGAAGATGCTAAAATTCTAGAACAACAGGGAAAAGCAAAAGGACTTGACTTCCCAAGATCAAATTCTTGGTGAATGCACTTATGCTAACCCATAAGTTCAAGCTCTTTACAATGAACAAATCTTGTCCCTATGCCACAAATCAGCCTTAAATGCTTGAGACAGGATTCAAGAACTAGGAAAATGAATTGAATCATACACCAGAGCTAAACAGGGCCAGAGAGAACACTTTAGTGACTTTTTACAAAGATTAACTAAGGCTATATAAATAGGAGTAACAGACCCAGATGCTAGATGAATACTTATTGAGTCTCTGGCTTTTGAAAATGCCAACTTAGAATGCAAAAAGATACTTGGGCCTTTAAAGGTCAGATCAGCACCAATGGATGAATGAATCTTGCAAACAATGAACATTGAGATATTTGACTATAATACTGAGTCTTGGGTAGGAAAAGCAATTTCCAAAGGAATGAGGAGACATCAAAATGTCAAATGTTTTAATTGTGATAGAATAGGATATCTGAGAAGGAATTGTAGACAAGGAATTCCTAGAAATAATATTTCCCCTGGGAGCTGGGCAGTGGTGGTGCACACCTTTAATCCCAGCACTCGGGAGGCAGAGGCAGGTGGATCTCTGTGAGTTCGAGGCCAGCCTGGTATACAAGAGCTAGTTCCAGGACAGGCTCCAAAGACACAGAGAAACACTGTCTCGAAAAACCAAGAAAAAAATCTCCCCTGGGAATGGCAAGAATAGGAGGACTCAGCCTTCAGGTAGATGTAGAAGGTGTGGCAAAGGCTGGCTTTGGACCAATGACTATAGATCAACAAAAGATAGACAAGGCAACCTGATACCATCAGGAAACTTTTTAAGGAGCCTCTCACAGGCCCCCAAGTGAAAAGTGGCCCAGTCATTCCCAGTCATTGTGGAGGACATGTCTCACCAGAAAATTTAAAAAATCCAGAGCCTTCTGTAAAAGACCCATGCTGTTCTAAATGATGGCATAAGCATGGAGGATAAATCAAAATTTCCAATAGGAAATAGGAAACATATGTTCTGGTAGACTTCTATAAATGATCAAAGATGAAAGCTAAGAGTTCATATAAACAGCATTGTAATTGTTGGTTTGATAGGCACAGGTGTGGATGTGAGTATCATTACTCCAGAATCTTGGCATCCAGATTGACTTCTTCAAGAGGCAGATGTTCAATTACTAGGCATTGGAACCATATCTCAAGTTAAACAAAGCACAAGTTGGGTTGACTGCCTAGGGCTAGAAGGTCAGAGAGGGAAGCTGAGGCCATATGTGGCTAATATTGCAATAAATATTTGGTCTATGATCTGCTGCAGCAATGGAATACCAAGATTAACATTCCTGAAGTTCCAGGAACTCAGAATTCTGGGAAGGATATTATAAGGTACTATATACAAAGGTCACCAGCCATTCAGGCTGTACAAGAACATAAAGCAACAAGTAAACCTTTAGAGGTACCAACAGCCCTACCTTTAAAATGGTTAACTGAGAAACCAATATGGGCTTAGCAATGGCTACTAACTGAAGAAAAGCTTCAGGCCTTAGAATGGCTGGTACAAGAGCAGCTAAATGCTCACCATATTGAAGAATCAACCAACCCTTGGAATTCTCCTGTATTTGTTGTTAAAAAGAAATCTGATAAATGGAGAATGGTGACAGATCTAGAGCTGTCAACAAGGTAATTTAACCTATGGGCCCTCTACAATCTGGAATTCCTCTGCCTTTTCTGTTACCAAAAGGATGACTTCTTATAGTTATTGATTTAAAAGACTGTTTCTTCACTATACCTTTACAAAAAAAGGACAGAGAAAAATTTGCCTTTACAGTGCCTACTTATAATAATTCTCAGCCTTCTAGGAAATATCAATGGACTGTCCTCCCACAGGGAATGCTCAATAGCCCCACCTTGTGTCAATACTTTGTAAGTCAGCCATTGGAAATAAAACATAAACAATTTCCTGAGTCTGTAATTTACCAATACCTGGATGACATTTTGCTATCTGATTCAAACACAGATACTTTAGAAAGAATGTTTGAAGAAGTAAAGAAAGTTTTGCTAAGATTGGGATTACAAATTTTTCCTGAAAAAATACAGAATGGAGATTTTGTCAATAACCTAGGATATAGATTTACAGAAAATTAGAACACAAAAGGTACAAGTCCCGTTGCAGACTCTTAATGACTTTCCTTTTTAAATTATATACATATATACACACATAAAATAATATATATAATATATACAATACACACACACACACACATATATATCAAATCTCATTACAGATGGTTGTGAGCCACCATATGGTTGCTGGGAATTGAACTCATGACCTCTGGAAGAACAGCCAGTGCTCTTATCCTCTGAGCCATCTCTTCAGGTCCCTCTTAATGACTTTCAAAGACTGTTAGGGGACATTTCCAGTCTACGATTGACTGTTGGGATAACACCTGATCTAATAATTCATTTATACAAAACCTTAGATGGTAATAAAGACTTAAATAGTCCCAGAGAATTAATAGCTGAAGCAGAAAAGAAATTGATGATTGTTGAGGAGAAATTACAGGAGGCACATATGGATAGGGTGAATCCAAATCTTAGTTGTACTCTAGTCATAGTGCCTTCCAGAATTCTCCTACAGGAATTTTAATGCAGAGGGACAATATTATCTTAGAATGGACCATTTTTTTACCACATAAATCAAATAAAAAATTAAAAATTTATGTGAAAACAGACTCTGAATTAATTATAAAAGGTAAATTGAGACTTAGTCAATTAGCAGGTATAGACCCAGCAGAGATTATAGTACCTTTTACTGCTGATGAAATAAAAAAGTTATGGGAAGACGATGAACCCTGGCAAAGGGCTTGTGCTAATTTTTCGGGAGAAATTAATAGCAATTATCCCAAAAGTGATAGACTTAACCTTATAAAGAGAACTTCTGGGATTCTTCCCTGAATTGTACATGATGAACCAATAATAGAAGCCTGTACATTTTATTTTTTTATACTTTTTTAATTGATATTTATTGAGCTCTACATTTTTCTCTGCTCCCCTCCCTGCCTCTCCCCCAAGGTCCCCATGCTTCCAATTACTCAGGAGATCTTGTGTTTTTCTACTTTCTACTTCCCATGTAGATTAGTTCTATGTAAGTTTCTCTTAGTGTCTGCATTGTTGTCTAAGTTCTCTGGGATTGTGGTTTGTAGGCTTTCTTTCTTTCTTTCTTTCTTTTTTTTTAAAAAAGATTTATTTATTTATTATGTATACAACATTCCTTCCATGTGTGCTTGCATGCCAGAAGAGGGCACCAGATCTCATTATAGATGGCTGTGAGCCATCATGTGGTTGCTAGGAATTGAACTCAGGACCGCTGAAAGAGTAGTCAGTGCTCTTAACCTCTGAGCCATCTCTCCAGCCCTGTAGGCTGGCTTTCTTTGCTTTATGTTTAAAAGCCCATACATTTTATACTGATGTAAATAAAACAAGGAAGGCAGGTTACAAATCAGAAGAATTAAGTAAGGTGAAACAAAGCTCTTATAATTCTGTCCAGAAGGCAGAATTATATGCTATTCTTATAGTACTAAAGGATTTTAAAGAACTTCTCAATATAGTTACTGATTCACAATATGCAGAAAGAGTTGTCTTGCATATTGAAACTGCTGAATTTATACCAGATGATACAGAATTGACTTCATTGTTCATCCAGGTGCAAGACATAATCAGGAATAGGCTTTTTCCTATATACATAACACACATCCGATCTCATACGGGTCTACCAGGTCCTTTAGCACACAGTAACACAGAAATTGATCAATTATTGATTGGAAGTGTGTTGCAGGCCTCTGAATTTCATAAAAAACATCATGTCAATAGCAAAGGTTTAAAGAAAGTTTTCTATTACATGGCAACAAGCTAAGGACATTATAAAGAGATGTCCTACTTGTTCTTTCTATAATCAAATACCATTGCCTGCAGGGAGTAACCCTAAGGGTACTCAAAGGAATAAAATATGGCAGATGGATGTGTTCCACTTTACAGAATTTGGTAAATTAAAATATGTACACCACACCATAGACACATATTCAGGTTTTCAATGGGCAACTGCCTTGAGCTCAGAAAAGGCTGATTCAGTAATTACACATTTATTGGAAGTTATGGCCATCATGGGCATTCCTGCACAAATAAAGACAGACAATGGTCCAGCATATATATCTAAGAAAATGAAATGGTTTTTTGCTTATTATAATATAAAGCACATTACAGGTATACCAAATAATCCTACAGGTCAGTCAAATAGTACTATAAAGGATATGCTGAACAAACAGAAAGGGATGGAAAATACCTCCAGAATTAGATTGCATAATGCTTTATTAACCTTGAATTTTCTTAACACTAATGAGAAAGGGACAATAGTAGCAGAGAGACATTGGATAATAGAAAAGTCTTCTGAATTAAATCAATTGGTTTATGTCAAGGATGTGCTGACCTCACAATGGAAACCAGGAGATGTGCTATATTTGGGAAGGGGTTTTGCTCTTGTTTCCATAGGAGAAGAAAAATTATGGATACCATTAAAATGAATAAAGATTTGTTTTGAAAAGGAGAAACTTCTTGAAAAAGAGAAATGACAGCTCATCCACAATGTGGTTGGGTAAGGAAAGCCATATAAGGTTGGGGCAGGGTTCTGCTCTTATCTTTGCAGAAAAACTACACGTCATCAAAAATTCAAGAGACCCTGGATGTTTGAATGCTGACAGAATGGAAACTAACTATCCACTAAGGAGCATCTAGAAAACGGAATATGGATCATGTATAAAGGTACTGGTTACACTTACATTTACACACGCACACACGCACACACGCACACACACACACACATATTAATATATTCAGCTGGTTTTGGAGTTGGACAATGGCTCTGTACTTCTCTAAATCCAAGCGTGTTGCCAAAAGGAACATTCAGAGTTTCTGTCTCATATCGGGAGCCATCTGGTAAGGGACAGAAGGGAGACTTTAGGAAAAACTCTATCTTCTCCATGTCTATTTTGCCTATATCATATTCTTCATTGTATGTATGTTTATATGAATGATGTTTAAGTTTCCATGATGAACAATACATTTTCCTGCAGATCCTTCTCCTGCAGTAATCTTTGAAGTTTCCAGGAAGAAGATGGGGCCCCACAGCAACCACTCCACCTAACTGAGATGACATCGTGATGCAGAGAGTGCTAATATAAGACCACGTTTTTGGGTACCAGCTGCTGAAATGGTGCACCTTCTCATATTCTGGCCAGAACTCCAAATAAGAACTTTGAAAACAAAACCTATTGGGCTGGAGAGATGGCTCAGAGGTTAAAAGCACTGACTGCTCTTCCTGAGGTCCCAGTTCAATTCCCAGCAACCACATGGTGGCTCACAACCATCTATAATGAGATCTGGTATCCTCTTCGGGCCTGCAAACATACAGACAGACAGAATACTGCATACCTAATAAATAAATAAATCTAGCCGGGTGGTGGTGGCGCACGCCTTTAATCCCAGCACTCGGGAGGCAGAGGCAGGCGGATCTCTGTGAGTTCGAGACCAGCC
>NC_022011.1:50644904-50669115 GCF_000317375.1 Microtus ochrogaster | reverse complement strand
GGTCTACAAGAGCTAGTTCCAGGACAGGCTCCAAAACCACAGAGAAACCCTGTCTCGAAAAACCAAAAAAAAAAAAATGTAAAAAAACCTATTGACTTATTGGAAATTGTTTGCAACTATACTAAATAGTAATTTTGGAACTTAACCACCACTTAATTTTTGCAGGATCCCATTAGGAGAACATCGCCCCATGACTTCAGGAAGCAATTCTAGAAGATGACACCCCCATCCCAAAAAAGTTTGTCCATAGGGTTGGGAACACTCTTTAGGGGTTGTTGATTATTAATTGTACTAAATAGAGGGTTGTGGTGAAAACTATATTCGTTCAAAAATAAAAGGGGGGGGGAATAGTAATATTGGGTAATAGAGTGAATACTTGTGAGCTATTATTTATGGATAATTTACATTGGTATAGTTTTTGTACATTGATACAAGTTCAAATTATATTTGTTACTTTTGTTTATATTATTTGTACATATATACAAAGTTATTTTGTCAGATTGTATATATGCATGTTTCTACCTTGGTTTAGGACATTTTGTATATTGATACAACTTTTAGGGTATATTTTCATATTATAGGTTAATAGTTGTTCATGTTTGTTGTACATACAGTTAGATCAATTGGGTTTTTTAGATACATAGAGATTGTATTCTGTCTAGATAGGTAATCTTCAACCACTTCAAGGAACTGTGGAACATGGCGTTTAAATCACGTAGGGTTCTGTTGACATGAGACATGCTTGCTTCTGACAGCACCAATCTATTACTGAGAGAATGTTGAGCACTGAAGACACTCCACTTGGAGTTTGTTTTCTTCTTGGCAAAACTGGCCTTTGAGCAAGGAACTGACAATGCCTCAACCACTGACAAGTAACATAGTACCCGGAAATGGATAAGCAGGACTGTCAAATCTTGCCAAGACAGGGTAAAATGGCTTTGAAAATTTTTCCTGCCTCTGAAAATGATCTGTCAGTTACACTAGGCCTTAGCCAAAGTTGGTTGCTTCAACATTGCAAAATGAGACTTTGGGTGATTGCTCAGGTAGCTAATTGTCTCCTTCATATATTGCTCGCTTTGGAAGCAACTTGATTGTACTTCCTGCCTGCTCAAGTAATATTATCTCCCTTCTCAGGCCTTTGATGGGGTTGAAGATTAGGTAGTCATAGTTACTGTACTCTTATGAATTAGCCAAGCCATTTCCTATACAAGAATTAGACTCCATAGGATAGAATGTTTATTAAAATATTTAGCATATGTTCCTTGCTTAATATTGTTTATGCCTGATGTAATTCTAATTATACTTGATATCTGTTTCTAATGTATATAGTTTTGTATTGGGTTTGGAACTCTCTTATTTAAACAAAAAGGGGAGGTGCTGCAGGAGCACATTCTGTTCCTTTAACCAATAGCCTTTAAGATACCAGCCCACTGGGGCATGGTCTCTTATACCTTAAAAAGCAGAGGGAACTGGGAGCTCTCTCTCTTGCTTCGGGCTCCCGTTCTGGCTGCTAGACTCTCTGTTTCCTGTTTGCACCAAGAGGACTATTGTTTGGGACAGTGATCTGTAAGTTTTCCCCCTTAAATAAATAACCCTTTTTATTATCCATAATTCTTAACTGGTGTGGGATTGTTTTGCAGCTTCATTTCATTGGATATATATGTTTGTATATGTCTATATAAATAATGTTTAAGTTTTTCACAATGAACAATGAATTTTCCTGCATTAATCTTTGAAGATTCCAGGAATAAGATGGGGCCCCACAACAACAACTCCACCTGGTTGATATGACGTCATGATGCTGATAGTGCTACTATAAGCACCTGGGTACTAGCTACTCAAGATGGTTCCAACTTGGTTAGCTAAAATGGTGCGCTATTTTTACAATGTTCTGGCCAGAACTCCAAATAGGAACCTCAGAAAAACCCTACTGAATACTCAAAGACTATTTGCAATTATACCAGACAGTAGTCTTGGAACTTAATCATCATTTTACTTTCACAAGATCTCATAGAAAGAGCATCACCCCCATGACAGCTGGAAGTAATTCTAAGATGATGTCGTCTCTCCCAACAAAGTTTGTCCTTAGGGTTAGGGACATCATTTAGGAGTTGATTATAATTGATATAAGGTTAGAGGTTGTATAAATGCATGCTTCTACCTCTGTTTAAAACATTTTTGTATATTGATACAATTTTAGGATATATTTATCATATTGCAATGCACATTTCTACCTCTGATCAAGATACTTACACATTGTTTATATTTTGAGGTCATTGTCCTCATTTGTTGCACAGTTGTTTATTGTATAATATTCTAATATGAAGTCTTAGTCTTTAAGTTATTTAGGTATTAAGAATTATAGATCAATAGTCATCTATGCTTTTCATATATATAGTTAAGCTAGTCAGGTTCTTTAGATACATAGAGATTGTATTCTGCATAGATAGGTAATCTTCAGCCACTTCAAAGAGCTGTAGAGTATGGCATTTAAATAACTTAGGGTTCTGTTGAAGTGAGACACGATTGCTCCTGGCAGCACCAATCTATTCCCAAGAGAATGTTGAGCACCAAAGACACTCCACTCAGAGTTTGTTTTCTTCTTGGCAAAATTGGCCTTTGGGCAAGGACCTGCCCATGCCTCAACCACTGATAAGGTCCATGGTATCTGAAAATGGATATGCAGGACACAAGGAAAAAAACTGTCAAATCTTGCCAAGACAGGGTAAGATGGTTTTAAAAAATTTCCTGCCTCTGAAAGTATTCTGTCAGTTACTCTAGGCCTTAGCCAAAGTTGGTGGCTTCAACGTTGCAAATGAGACTTTGGGTAATTGCCCAGGTAATCAGTTGTCTCTATCATTTGTGGCATATTTTGGAAGTTGCTTGATTGCACTTCCTGCTTACTCAAGTAATATTATTTCCCTTCTCGGATCACTGATGGGGTTGAAGACTAGATAGTTGTAGTTACTTTCCTCTTATGACTTGGCCAAGTTATTTATTATACAAGACTTAAACTCATTAGGGTAGGATAATTATTGAATATATTTGTTCTTATTGTATATAATTTTGTATTAGGCTTAAAACTCTCTTAAACAAAAGGGGGAGGTATTGTAAGAAATCCTACAGCCAGTAGCCTTTAAGTTACCCGCCCACTTGGATGTGGCCCCTTATACCATTTATGCCGATGTAAATTGCGTCTGGCTGTGGGATTTGGTTGCTGTTCTCCATTCCAGCAGAGGATATTGATTTGTGAGTCTACCCCTAAATAAATAACACTATTATTCTCAATTCTGAGCTAACGTGGGATTTCTTTTGCACGACCTTCTTCACAAGAATTATATAAATTATAAGAGTTATGAGAAGCCTGAGCTAATAGGCCAACCAGTTTTTTTAAATATTTGTTTATTTATTATGTATACAATATTCTGTCTGTGTGTATGTCTGCAGGTCAGAAGAGGGCACCAGACCTCATTCCAGATGGTCGTGAGCCACCATGTCGTTGCCGGGAATTGAACTCAGGACCTTTGGAAGAGCAGGCAATGCTCTTAACTGCTGAGCCATCTCTCCGGCCAACCACTTTATAATTAATATAGATCTCTGTGTGTTTCTTTGGGACTGAACGACTGTGGGACTGGGCAGGACAGAAACCTCTCTCAACACTCTCCTTCTGGGAGAGTTTGCTGTTGAACAATCTTTTTGTATACTATGAATATCTACACAGTAGCTAATAAAGGACTGAGTGGCAGGGAGAGGTTTGGCAGGATTTACAGACAAAAGGGGAGGGGAGAAGTGTGGAGTCACAAAAGTCACCAGGAGGCTGGGAGAGAAACAAGATGAATATACACCATGCTGGAAAAAGGGACTGCCACATGGCAAAATGTAGATAAGAAATATAATTTCTGTTGAAAGAGCCAGTTAGTAACAAGCATAAGCTATTGGCTGAGCATTTATAATTAATATTAAGTCTCTGTGTGGTTATTTGGGGAGCAGGCTGGCAGGACAGAGATGACCAGTGTCCCCAATGAAAAACTCTGTCTACAGTCCTTAGAGGTATTAGCAACTGAGAGAAAGTAGCAGAGTGGGTGTCAGGGACTGGGAATGAGGCAGGCAAGAGGTAAGGAATAGTCTCAGTAGGAGATGAGATTGTTGGTAACCACGGGGATGAGAGTAATGTCTGCTGTGTACACTTATCACAATAGAAAAAGAAAAAAACAGACAGACTTTCTCATATTTAAAGACCATACTGTGCGGGAGGTCCTTCCGCTCCTCCAGCCTATAGCCGCTGAGATACCAGCCCATTGGGGCGTGGTCTCTCTCCCTTTAAAAAAGTGGCCACTTCCTTCTCTCTCTCTCTTCTCTTCCTGCTCTGCCAGCGACTAGGCTCCCTTCCTGGTTGCGCAGAGGGCTGACGATGATCTGTAAGTTTTTTCCCCTTTAAATAAATACCACCCTATTAATCATAATTCCAAACTGCTGTGGCATTGTTTGTGACTTACGCCTTCAAATCGGCAATTTCAAGGAAGAGTCCAGTGGATGTCTTGTGAGAAGGTAAACAGAGGTCAAGTAACATGGCACACCCATGACCACGATGTCACGTCTGAGATCCATATCAATTACAGAAGGAAGCACAGTGACTTCATGGTTGGAAGACCTGACAGTCCTTGCCCAAGGGACAAAGGAGTGAGTGATGGCCAGACCAGATGGCTCCACTCTGTGCACTGAGTACTCTCTCCTCCTTTCAGATCTCATGTAGCCGTGGCTGCCTTTGAGCCCCCCTTGTGGTTGAAGATGTCCTTGAACACCTGATCCTACTGCCTCTACCTCTAGGATATTGGGATTACAGGTATATACTACAACGCTCATTTTAAATGGTGCAGGGATGGAAATCGAGCTCCGTGCCAGGCAAGCACTCCACCCACCGAATGACATTCCCAGCCCTTTCACTCCATATTCTCTGAACTTTCTGCCAGACAGGCACACTTGTGTCATCATAGACAGGTTTGGGATCCCAGCAACTGGGGGGGTGGTGGAGGCAAGATGATCAGGAGTTCAAATTCATCCTTGGCTACATAGGGAGTTTAAGGCCAGCCTGAGCTATGTAAGATCCTGTCTCACAACAACAACAACACAGTAAAAGGCACACTTGGTATTGCATCCAATTCTATCTGATCATCACTTAAATGCCAATTCCCAGGAGCCATGAGGTGGTGGGCAGGAGGTAGAGTTTACTAAAGGACTGGTACCTTGAGAGACTGGAAAGCAATCTTCCCTCAAGGATGGGATGCGGGGGCAGAGCCTGGGGAAATGACTCAGTGGTTAAGAGCACTTGTTCTTGTAGAGGGCCTAGGTTCAATTCCTAGAACTCATGTGGCAATTCACATCCATCCATAACTCCATTCCAGGAGATTCAATGCCTTCTTCTGAGCCTGAGGCCACCGGGCACACGTGGGATACACATAAGTGCAGGCGAAACTCTCAGATGCATGAAATAAAAACGAAATAAAAAACCTTATAAAAATAAGATGCAGAGGGAGAAACACATAACACAGACCTTTGGCTTCCACACACACACACATATGCATGCACACATGAACATGTATGTATATATGCATATCACAGACATTACAGGTGGCCATTGTACCTCAGAAGACCAGACTGAGAAATAAAAATAGAGTTAACCCCATGACACAAGTTCATGTCACCAAGCTTAATGTTTTACTTAAAAAAAATTATACATTTATGTGTGTGTGTGGGGGGCAGCATCATGAATGTTTGTGTGCACATGGAGGCCAGAAGGGGGTGTTGGGAACTTTCTTCTATCTGGCTCCATCTTTTCCTTTGAGGCAGGGTTTCCCCTTGACCTAGGGCTGTGTTTTCCCAGCTAGACTGGAAGCCAGCAAGTCCCAACAATTATCCTGGACCTGCTCCCATTAAGCTGGGGTTACAGGTGTGAACAGGATGCCTGACTCGCTACCTGGGTTGCTGGGATTGGAACTTCAATCTTACGATTTCACAATAAGTGATTTTAGCTGCTGAATCATTTCTCTGGCCTCCCTGCTACCAAACTTAAACTACACTGTTTATTTGACCTGAGAAGTTAAGATTAGAGACATAATAGGCAAACATCCCAGACAGGGAGAGTGTAATTGGTGCAGTAATAAAATAATCCTCCTGTTTCACTTCTTTCTCTCTCTCTCTCTCTCCTTCCTTCCCTCATTCCCTTCCTTGAGGCAGGGTCTCCCTTTGTAGTTCTGGCTAGCCTGGAACTTGAAACATAGACCAGACTGGTCTTGAATTTACATTGATCCCTCTGTTTCTGCTTCTTGGGTTCTGGGATACAGATCTGATGTTATTTTCCTATTGTTTTGTGACCTGCTCTTGGCTCCAGCTCTCTTTGGTCTTTCTTGCCTATAAATCCAACCTCTTCTGCAGGGCTCATGGGACACTTGCTCCACTTTATGAAAAGAAAATTGGCTTGGTCCAGTAATTGCGAAGTAATTAGCATCCTTAAACTAAAACTGTCTTCTAACACCATTTTGGAAAGCATGTATATGGGCAGCCCTGAAATAAAGAGGAAGTCGTTCAGCCTCCGCATTCCCTAGAGTGCAAACGAGAACGCCACAGAACCCCTACCAAAGGTGTGGGTGAGCATTCAGGGCAGCTCGTGCTCATCGGGGGGAGGGAGGAGATGAAGTAGCAGACATTCTGGCCATTGTTAAGTTCAACAAGCCTCTTACCCTGGGGTCAGCCTTCCTATTCACCCTAAATGGGAGTCACATGAGAGGGGCACATCTGTTGGTGGGCAGAAATCAGGACTCGCAGGAGCAGTTTTTGACCGCGGGGGCTGTTGGTCCTTCCCCACGTCCTGGTGCAGACAAGGCTGCAGACGCTCGGTGCGAGACAGCGGTGGTGGCCTCACTACTGATCACACGTGCAAACACGGAACGGCTGGGGGCAGAGCCCTGTCTTTTACCCTTGAAAAGGTGTAGGAAACGCGCAAGCGCAGGCCGGGGCCCCGCAGGTCTTCGGCGCCAGCCCAAGCCCCTGCGCTCCACGCTCAGTCCCGGTCGCCTTAGCGGGTCGCGGAGCCGGCAGGGGCGAGGTCCCCAGAGGGAGGGCGAGCCTGGACGTGGGGTCGCGCGCCAGCACCCCCTGCGCGCGCACGCTCTTCCCATTTGTCTCCGAGCGCGTGCACGCCCCTTCTCGTCTGTCTCCCGGCGCGTGCACGCCCTTCCTCTCTGCCGTCTCCCCGCGCGTGCGTCCCGGTCGGCCGTCAGAAAGGCACGCGCCTCGCCTTTAACGCGGGCCGAAGGCGCGCCGCCCGTATGGCTTGCGAGCCGCGGCCGGTGTGGGCCTGGCCGGGCCTGGGCTGAGGCCGAGCCAGCCGCGGGGTTCCGCAGCCCCGGACGGCGCCCATCATGCGGCGGCTGCGGCGCCTGGTGCACCTGGTGCTCCTCTGTCCCTTCTCCAAGGGCCTGCAGGTAAGCGGTGGCAGGCTATGTGCGGCCACACGGGGAGGGGCTGGGCGTGGGATGGCGAGGGTCGATGGGCGCGTTGCCCACCCAAGTCCTTCCTTTCTTTTGCTACTTCAAAATTAGGCTTGTTTTTCTGGGTTAGATGGCCATCCCATGAGCCAGCTGAAACCTGGGACTGTGGTGACCTTGGGCCATTGAGGGCCAGCTTCTGTCTGCAGAAGAGGCTCCTCTGCCCGTTCTTTGGGGTGATGGGGTCAGGCCTCTGGACTCCAGCCTCTGGTTGCCAGGGTTCTCAGAACCTGCAGGAAGGTGCCAGCTCTTGCCAGCCCTGCCCAGATCTTCCTGGCCTCTATGCAGGGCAGGTCCTGAGGATGCTGGAGGATGCTGCCCTGTGGGCTGCGCATTTGGCCCAGGGCCTGGCCTGCCTTAGATTGTAAAGAATGAAGACTGAAACCTACTGGATGCAGAGCTCTTCCAGGCCCAGATGTCCTTGTCTACTCTCCTCTGCCAGGGGCTTTAGCGTGTGCCGCGGTCCATGTTTAGCCCCTGGCTGGATATGAACTGAGGAGTTTGGGGAACTTCCTTGTGCCAGGAGATGGTCCCTATCCCTAGCTTAGGACAGGCCTGACTCAGCAGTGGGTGGGCCTAGGAATGGCAGGAGAGGGGTTTTGGCTAGTTCCCAGTGGGACTGGTTCAGGGACAGTACTGACTGAGCCTCACCTCCCCTGAGCCCATGAAACACCAGGGTTCCTGGCACATGGCCTGGGCTTCCTGGGCAAGGAGGTCACTGTGTAGCTACCATCCCTGTAATGACTTCTCGAGTGACTTCTCTGGTGCTGGACTATTTATCCCTGCAAAATATGGGCCCAGGGCTTGCCAGTCTGTTCACCACCGAGCGGCAGAAGACTACATGAGCTTCAAGTAGCCACTGTGGTGAGACCTGCCCCAGGGTGGGGATATGCAATGGCTCAGGGACCCTGGGAAAGGGATGGGTCTGTCAAAGGCTAGGTAGACCATCAGAACTAAACCAGGTAATGATAGCCAAAGGGGTTCAGTGGAGCCCCCTGCGCCAGGGCCCAGTGCCCTGGGAAGGGCTGCCCTGGCTGGCAGGTTTAGCTCTGTGTCACTTGGTCCAGCCCAGGTCAGCTGCTGGCTCTGGTCCTGGTCCTTTGCTCTTGGTGTAGCTTGAAGTCTTGCAGTCTTGTCTCACAGCAAAGGTGTCCCCTGTTGTTTCTCAGTCTTCATGTTTGCATTTTGGACAAGTCTGAAGGAAGCAGCTGATTGCCAGGGCCAGGCGGGCCCCAGGAGGAGAGGTCCACAGAGCCATGGCCCATCATCTATGGGAAGAACCTTAAGAAGAGCTGGGCGTTGTTCTTGTGAAGGAGGTTCCTTTCTGCGCCAGCACTGAGGGAACTAGGGCAGAATGTAGATTTGAGTTCAGCACGACTCCCAGATCCAAAAGTGGGGTGTCGGCTGGTTCCCTTCTCAGACTCTCTGGCAGCTGGTAGTCAGGAGGACACAGGAAGCCCTTGATATCAATCAGTCTGGTCCTGTCACCCTCCCAGCTGAGCAGATCCAATTGGGACATTTGGCCCTATGTGGCACAGGCTGTCTGGAAATCCAGTCCCTTCTCCCAGAGATGCCATTTGGCATCCAGCTGTCTCTGATTGTCAACTTTGGACCCTGCTTGGGGTACTCAGTGGAGGCCAGTGTGTTCAGCACTTAGACCAGATCCCTCCTCGCTCTCCAGTGCTCTCACCTGTCAGCTGGCAGAGAGGGCAGAGGGGTGAGGATGACTATGACCGGAGTCTCTGCAGAAGCGAAGGTCGTAGGCCCATCCTTGTTTTGGGTTGTGACCAGGACCTCCCCCCCCCCCCGTTTCTGTCTTGAAGCAGTTTTTTAAAGAATTAGTTTATGTGTATGAATGTTTTGCCTGAGTGTATATATGCACTTGCGTGTGTGTGTCTGGTGCCAGAGCAGGTCAAAGGAGGTGCTGGATGCCATGGAACTGGAGTTACCATGGTTGTGAGTGGGTGATGGGAACTGGACTGGTTCCTTCTGTAACAGTACCGCTAGGTCTACAGGAATGTGTCCATCACACACACAGTTTTTTTTAAAAGAAACACATAGTGGCTGGCTCTGGGCCTGGCCTTTTGCTCTTGAAGTCTTTCTGTCTTGTCTTATAGCAACAGTGTCCCCTGTTGTTTCTCAGTCTTCATGTTTAAAAGAAATACATTGTGGCAAAATACATCAGGCAGTGATTGTTCATGCCTTTAATGCTAGCACTCAGGAGGCAGAGGCAGAGGGATCTCTATGAGTTTGAGGCCAGCCTGGTCTACAAAGCAAGTTCCAGGACAGCTGTTACACACAGAGAAACCCTGTCTCAAAAAAAAAAAAAACAAAAAAAACCAAAAAAACCCAAACCAACACCCCCCCCCCACAAGCCCAGCAAAACCCTCAAACCAAGAACTCCCACAGCATGAACTATCCTATTCTGCTCACCTCTCCTTTGTACAGTGGTGAATGGTGCATTGAGAACTGCTGTGCAGCCCCTGGTGTGGCCCATCCACAGAAAGCTCACTTCCCTCCCCGACCCTGTGTTCCCACAGCCTACCCTGCCCCTGGCACTCACTTTCTTCCTATGCATTTGAAGACTCTGGGGACTCTTTGAGTCCCACAAGAGGTGTCCTTCTGTGACATCTATCCTGGTGGTGGCAGGTACCAAACTTCCGTCCTGCTGAGGCCGAGTGGTATTTCTGTCTTGTGGATGGATACTGCTGTCCACCCTTGCTGTAGGTGATCCTGCCACTGGGAATGTGTGTGCATGAACCTGTGTCTTCTCATTGCCTCTCAGGGTGTAATAGAGTTGGCTTGTTGGGCCCTTGCCCTTCTCCATACCCCTTTTCCTGCTGGCCCTGATCAAGGGGACCAGTGGGAAAAATGAGGGTAACTGAACTCGCCCCAGGCCAATGGCTCAGCGGACCTCATTTGGAGGCAGGAATCTTAGGAAATGAGGGCATTTTAGGGGAGCGGGTTGTAAAAAGTATCTTCATTAGACTTCATCTTTTTCTTATTTTGAATGTCTTCTTGTCTCTGGTGGAGAGCCCCTGGATGCAGACCCTGGCATATGCCCGAGAATGGTGGGGTGCTGAGCTAGGTGCTTCTCATTGCTGGAGGTGGTGGGTGCCAGCTGGGTTGGAAGGCTGTGAAAGGTCCAAAGAAGTGGAAACTGCCCGTGGTGATGATGGGCACCTCCTCACCTGATCCCTCCCTCAGCAGGGCCGGCTCCCAAGCCTCAGGGTCAAGTATGTCTTGCTGGTCTGGCTGGGCATCTTCGTGGGCAGCTGGATGGTCTATGCGCACTACTCATCCTATTCGGAGCTCTGCCGTGGGCACATCTGCCAAGTGGTGATCGTAAGTCTGCCTGGGCCCCGGGGCCCGACCCATGTGAAGCCCTTAGAACTATGACGGGAGGTGGGCTTGGAGGTGGGCCAGTAGAGGACACACACTACAGTAGAGGGGGTCTGGGGGAGGCAGTGGAGAAATTACAGCTGCTGCGTGTGTTTGGGGTGCACTCCAGGAATGGCCTGGAGGGGGCTGCCCTGGCCAGTCCTGAAAGCAGGCCATGGGGTGAAGTCTTCTGTGCCTTTCTCTCCAGGGAGCCATTGCTGCTGTTGAGTGAGGATGTCCCTGTGGTGCATGTGTGGGCGGCCATGCTTGCATGCCAGTGCCTGTGTGAGTGTGCCCATGAGCCTCATGAAGCTGGTATCTCAGTTCTCCTGTTCCTTGTGACTGGTGACAGGGGCATAATGTCCCCAGATAGGGGACATTGCTTCTTTTCCAGAGGCCATCTTTCTCTACCCTCTGGTCATACAATCTTCGCTGCTAGCCAGACTCTCAGCGTGGAGGGAGCTACTCAGTGGATCCCTACCTTGGCCCACTCTAGATGGAGAAACTGAGGCTTGGAGACCTAGGGGCTGAGTCCTGAGGAAGGCTGAACATGCTGCCCACCTTAGTTTCTTTTTAATTTTTTTCTTTTTTTTCAAGACAGAGTTTCTCTGTAGCTTTGGAGCCTTTCCTGAAGCTAGCTCTTGTAGACCAGGTTGGCCTCAAACTCACAGAGATCCACCTGCCTCTTCCTCCCGAGTGCTGGGGTTAAAGGGATGTGCCACCACCACCTGGCTAATATTCATATATATATATATGTGTGTGTGTGTGTGTGTGTGTGTGTATGTGTGTGTGCATGTGTGTGTATGTGTGTATGTGTGTATGTGTGTGTGTGCATGTGTGGGCATGTGTGTGTATGTGTGTGTATGTGTGTATGTGTGTGTATGTGTGTGTATGTGTGTATGTGTGTGTATGTGTGTATGTGTGTGTATGTGTGTGTATGTGTGTATGTGTGTGTATGTGTGTGCGTGTGTGTGTGCGTGTGTATGTGTGTGTGTATGTGTGTATGTGTGTGTATGTGTGTGCATGTGTATGTGTGTGTATGTGTGTATATGTGTGTATGTGTGTGTGCATGTGTGTGTATGTGTGTGTGCATGTGTATGTGTGTGTATGTGCATGTGTGTGTATGTGTGTGTGTGCATGTGTATGTGTGTGTGCATGTGTGTGTGTGCATGTGTATGTGTGTATGTGTGTGTGTGTGCATGTGTGTGTGTGCATGTGTGTGTATGTGTGTATGTGTGTGTGTGCATGTGTGTATGTGTCTGTGTATGCGTGTGTGCATGTGTGTGCATGTGTGTGTGTGCATGTGTATGTGTGTGTATGTGTGTGTGCATGTGTGTGTATGTGTGTGTGCATGTGTATGTGTGTGTGTGCATGTGTGTGCGTGTGTATGTATGTGTGTGTGTGTGTGTGCGCGCACACATGTGCCATGGCCTGTGTGGAGGTCAGAGGACAACTTGTGGGAGTTGGTTCTCTCTTTCCACCTTTACTTGGCTTTTGGGGTTTGAACTCAGGCCATGAGACTTGGTAGCAAGCATCTTTACCTGCTGATCCATCTTGATGGATCCTACCTTGGTTTCTGTTGAATTTCCTCTCAAACTGTCATTCCTTCTGCCATCTTGGAATGCTGAACAGGGCCAGTAGGCTCCTGCTGGCTCCTGCAGAGCCATCCCAACTCCCTCTTGAAGTCCTGTGACTGGTGTTGATGGGTTATCAGCAGAGTCCTGCGGTGAAGGACTCCAGGGTGGTGGGGTGACTGGCACAGCCTTAATGTCCCATCTCTAGTTGACGAGCCTGTTTCATGTGGCCACTCTATCTTTGTGGCTCACATGACTGAGTCAGTGCTTCAGATTGTCTCAGCTTCTTGGATGGTGGGGTGCTGGAAACCTCCCTTCCTCCATTTCCTCCAAGCCTGGCTCTGACCAGTGCCAGGCTCCATGGCAACCAGTGATATGTATTCAGAAATTTGCCCAATGAGAGCCAGCAGGCCCTTTACCCCGAAACTAGGGGCTGGGTAGTGCCGATTTTGAATATGTGTGGAGAGGCTCTCCCACTGATGAGGTGGCCTGAGGCAAGCCTGGCAGGAAGAAAGGTCAGCAATTGTGGGGCCCCAGGATGCCATTTCTTTAGGGATGGTCAGATAAGCCTGACAGTGACTAGTAACTCAAGTACTGGAGCATTTGAGGACCCCCAGGGAGCACCTTAGGGGTTGGTGGCTCTGAGTCCAGCTGGATCTAGAGGTAGACATCGAGGGGAGGCCCTACCATTGGGCTCCTCCTGCCTACGCCTACGGGGCAGGCTGTCAGAACAACCGTCACTGGAAACACTGGATGGTGGGGGAATGTGGACACCTGCTTAGAGGAGGAAAGTTCCTGAGGCTTAGTTATCGCCCGTGACCAGGACCCTCTCATGGGTCTGTGACTTTCATCTCACCCTGGTCCAGGCTGTCTTTCTGGCCATAGCTCCGTTGCTGAGGGCCCAGCAGTGGAACCTATCAATGGGGGCCTGCCTGTGGCCCTGGCCACCTGTGTGTTCTAGTTGCAGGGTCTGGCAGTAGACTTGTGGTATCCTTCTCTCAGGAGTCAAGTCAGCGAGAGGAGGGGACAGAAGGGTTGCTCCCGGAGACAAGCCTGTCCCCATGCCCATGCTGCTGGTGCCTTTTCCTTTTCTCCTGGGGGTTCCTGGAGGGGTGTAGGGCTGTGACCAAGCCCCATACCCTGGTGCCTGTCTCCTTAGTGTGACCAGTACCGCAAGGGCATTATCTCCGGCTCCGTCTGCCAGGACCTGTGTGAGCTGCAGAAGGTGGAGTGGAGGACCTGCCTGTCTTCAGCTGCAGGCCAGCAGGTGTGCAGCTGGGCGTGGCTGGCAGGCTGGGTGTGGGCTGCAGCTGGTGGCAAGCTGGACTTCTATAGGGAACAAACCTGTGGCCTTGTCTAGGTATACAGTGGGCTCTGGCAGGACAAGGAGGTGACCATCAAATGTGGCATTGAGGAGGCCCTGAACTCCAAGGACTGGCCAGATGCAGTCCTGCGGCGGGAGCTGGTGCTGTTTGACAAGCCCACACGGGGCACCTCCATCAAGGAGTTCCGGGAGATGATCCTCAGCTTCCTCAAGGTTAGTCTGCTCTACTACAGGTACTCAGACCTTCACCACAGTTGGGATGTCTACAAAGACCCGAGTAGGAGGCAGGCAAGTAAGCATCTTTCCAGGGCTCGTGGGAGGATAGACTGGCAGAGTCTGAGGTGTGGTGAGGGCTCAGGAGACTGAGGACTCTGCACCCAGTGTGGTAACAGTAGGGACTGGTGGGAGATGTAAACAGGGATCCAGGGTCAAGTGATTAGATCTCAAAGGTTCAGTACATCGTGGTGGCCTCTCCTCATCCCTCAGTGACAGAAGCAGGAGAGGGGAGTGAGTGTGTGGCATAGGCAGCAGGCCTTGAGGACATTCTAATGTCTAGAGACTAGGCCAGGCCCAGTCAGTGTTCTGCCAGCTGAGGTGGGTACAGGGCGTGTTTCTCTGCCTTTCAGGCAAACCTAGGAGACCTGCCCTCCCTGCCAGCGCTGGTTGACCAGATCCTTCTCATGGCGGACTTCAACAAGGATAGCAGGGTGTCCCTGGCGGAGGCCAAGTCTGTGTGGGCCCTGCTGCAGCGCAACGAGTTCCTACTGCTGTTGTCCCTTCAGGAGAAGGAGCATGCTTCACGGCTGCTGGGCTATTGCGGGGACCTCTACCTCACTGAGGGCACCCCCTATGCCTGGCATGGGGCAGTGCTGTTGCCTGCCTTGCGCCCCCTTCTGCCGTCTGTGCTGCATAGGGCTCTCCAGCAGTGGTTTGGACCTGCATGGCCCTGGCGTGCCAAGATTGCCATCGGGCTGCTGGAGTTCGTAGAGGAGCTCTTCCATGGTTCCTATGGTACCTTCTACATGTGTGAGACCACACTGGCCAATGTGGGATACACGGCTACCTATGACTTCAAGATGGCTGACCTGCAGCAGGTAGCACCAGAGGCTATGGTGCGCCGCTTCCTTCAGGGCCGCCACTGTGAGCAGAGTTCTGACTGCATCTATGGGCGAGACTGCAGGGCCCCTTGTGACAGGCTCATGAGGCAGTGTAAGGGTGACCTCATCCAGCCCAACCTGGCCAAGGTATGTGAACTACTGAGGGATTACCTGCTGCCTGGTGCTCCTGCAGACCTCCGCGAGGAACTGGGCAAACAGCTGCGCACGTGCACCACACTGAGTGGACTGGCCAGTCAGGTGGAAGCCCACCACTCACTGGTGCTTAGCCACCTCAAGACCTTGCTCTGGAGGGAGATCTCCAACACCAACTACTCCTAGTGTTGCAGGCTCCAGCCATTATCGTCCAGCCATGGGTGGGGCACCCACTTGGGAAGTCTCCCCTACCCCTCTCCAGCAATCCAGCAGGTGGGGCTGTTCCTCTGTAAATAAATGGCTTTTATGTGACCTTGAGCATTTGTATCCCTCCTTAAATATGAAGCAGCCTCCTGGCAAGTCTCTATTCTAGGGCTCTTGTCCAGGCACAATGGAGGACATGAGAGATGTGTTATGGGCCTGAGCATCTTGGGCTCTTTTTACACAGCCCCAAGGCATTCCTACCACTCCACTCAACCACTGAACCAATACTGCCAAGCCTATCCTGTCCCAGAATGCTGGGAGCCCTGCTCTAGGTTTCCGACACCTCTCACCAACAGAGCTGCTACAGTCAGCTATCCAACAAGGAAAGGCCGAACTTGGTATCTCTGTGCTCCACTCCTCAGGACAGTCAAGTTCTTTTCCCCTATCAGCTTGCCTACAGCACACCAGCAAACTTAGCTCCTGTCAATGTCTTTGGTCAGTCACAGTTCCAGCCCAAACCCTTAAACCTCAAGCCTTATCATTCGCTCTGGGTTTCATTTTCCAGGGGAGTCGCTGTTCATCCTAAGATGGGAGAAAGCTGATTGATAACAAAGACCGCAAATTTCAAGAAGTAACAAGTTTATTTGTGCCACAGCACCTACAGCGCCCCCCCACATTGGGGGCAATGTGCAGTTGGTTAGATGGAAATGCTGAGTCTTAGAGGGCCCGGCCACCCCTACTGCCAACCGCATAGAGCTAATAATTCCACCAGTCTTGAAGCAGCAGTTCAAGCCAACACAAATGTGGTCAGTAATTTAGGATGTGGGCGGCTCTGCAGGTCCCTGGAGAGGTCGGAGGCCACACTGAGGTAGGTCTATGCTCATATCTGCCCCTGTCCTGCTCAGCCACGAGACCAAGAGGTAGGCTTTCTTCTTCCTGGCTTCTGGATCTGAAAAATGAGAAAGGATGGGTAGTTTCTTGTATTTCCTGACCCCTGAATACCCTACCTCCCAAAACCAGTTTCAAATCCCAACTCTATAGTTCTACCTTGCTAAAATGCTGACCATGCAACCTTTTGGGGGAGCCCTTGAGGTCTCTGATATCAGTGTCTGGCCAACAGCAAAGCTACACCCCAGTACCACCCCACCACGGCTCTGCAAAATGTCAGGCTATAAACCATTCTTAGTGCTCACTGGCTTCTGAACACTGAGCGTAGAAATAGCCACTTGCTCTTTGCCCTGATGTCACAGGCACAGCTGAGTAGCTGTGCTATGCCTGTAGTGCTGACAGATCTAGGACAGCATCGTCAGGGCAGCTGCACACATCCCACCCTAACAAGCTCCAGTGTGTCCAGCCCACCTCTTACCTCAACTGGGCCACGGCTGGGCATTCAACATGAAGTTCACACCACAAGCAGAGCCTAGCAGCCAGCTTTCCTGTACCAAAAAAGAACAATCAGCGTAGCTCCCTCCTAATCCTGAGCCTCCAGAGGCCTGTGTCCTTTTATGCATCTCAACATCGCCAGCTTCACCCCACTAAACAAGGGCTGCAGCAATGTGCTTGTAAGTTTTTCTGATTAATACGACAAGCAGGGACGGGCGCCATGGGGAGACTGGGCAAAAGGGTGGTCTATGCCTAGGGTGGGACAACCTAAGACCTCACGGGTATTGTTGCCAACCATAGGTAACCAGTGCACAGTGGCATCTCACGAGAGGGCAGTCATCACCGCCACCATTAGCTGTGCTATCATACCCCCATATCTCAACTCATTCCCCTTGACACCACTGAGCTGTACTAGCCCTGCTGGTTTAAAAGCCTTGGCAAGTGCGGGCTACAGAAAATGGAGCCTGCCTCTCTGGCACCAGGCAGCAACCGGTGCTGCAGACAGCCAGTTTGAAATCAAGACATCTGGCCAAGAAACTCCACTCATCTCAAAGGATAGCTCTGATGCCACTGCTGTTTCCATCCACTGTAGTTTACTGAGGCAGTCTCTTTCTCGTCCTCCAGCCCAGGCTGGGTGAGCATTCAGGATTACACAAGTAAGTGCCACAATCCCCTGCTTCCCGGGACCTTATGATTTCCAACAAGTCAATTTATCTGAAACTTCCTCTTTCCAGACTGACCCCCGCTATTGGTTTGTGCAGGGCCATTGAATTACCTAAACCTGTCCATCAACTAGGAAGGGGGTCCCGCTCTAGCTTCAGGGAGTGTTAGGCTACTAATCATTCAGATGTTCACAGGTCAGAACACTGAGCGTAGACATAGCCTCTCTCCTCTCTGCCACCTACTGACGCACATGTGACACAGCAGCCACACCTGCAACGCCTCTAGGGGCAGGCCGTTGATGAACCAAGTACCCGGAACCTCGACTGAATCTTGCAAACTTTGAGTCAACTTACCGCAGACCCCGACAGGTCCTCTCAGCCCAATTTCCAGAAGGCAAACGCCCCAGAGAAGGAAAGCAATCACGCAGCACACATTCTTGGCAAGATCACAGCGGGGGACTGCATCAGATTTGTATTTTATTCCAATCCCAGTGGGTCCACATGGTTTGGTCTCCTTGCTAAAGATTTCTGTAAGTAAAGTAGCAATTGGAAAAAAACGTAACCACTCCTTGCTCTTTCTCCCAAACTCAGTGGCACTGCGCTAACCAGACTGGATACTGTCTAGGGTCTATTCACATTGGTTCTGAATAGCTGTCCTTCCAGTAAAGACCTCTCCATCTCCTACATCGGCAAGCAGCAAATGCAGACAGGCACTTTCCCTAGGAAGGGGAGACTGGGGTCGAGCCCCACTCACGGATGATCACAGAGGAATACCTAGGAAGCTCGCTGCATTGTACTAGCCCAGACGCGAGCCTCGGTTTTCTTACCTGGGCCGGAGGTCCGGGGTGGGGAGTGAGGCCCTCGGGCACATCTTGAACTGCTCTTCCTCTTAGCACAGTGTTAGTCTGCTGCATGGGGCGACTGAGCCCCCGGCAGGAAAGCAAGCAACATTTTTTAACAACCGACAGTACGAGACGCAGTCATCCCGCCAACAGGCCGAGAGCTATGGAGGGTCTTCCGCGGCGTCCCAGGTCAACCACAGAAGCGAAGACGACAAGAACCTGCACGCCGCCATGGCCGCCAAGAGGCTGAACGGGACCGCACCACGTCTTTTATAGTAGTGCCTACGGCAGCCCGCGAGGGACTTCCACTGTCCTCCGGCTGCAGCGCCATCTAGTGGACCAAACGCTCCTCGTCAGGGCTCTTTATAGCCCCAGCCCTGAGTCAATCTAGATCTTGCCTTGCCAAGTGGATCTCAGCGACTAATTTTGCGTGTTGCCAAGTTCGCAGGACTTTTTCAAACCATCCATAGAGTCCTGCGCCTTCCCAAGAAGCTCCCTGCTTCCCTGGTTCTTGGTAATGCCAAAGCTTGCACGCAGAGGAAGGGCCAGCTCTGATTTACCAGTATTCATGGGCCTAGGAGGTGATACTTTGCTTCCTCTTTTACAAGGAAGCTTTGGGGATGGATCAGGAAGGAGCCACAGGGTGTTCACGGGTCCGAGATGCTTCTGACTAGCCCCACCAGGGAGATTATGTGTGGCTCCGAGGTGCAGGGCAGCCTCTTAAGGTTGACTTTCCTCTACTTCAGGGTGGCACTCAAAGACACAGAATACACTCAGAAGACCAGCTAACTGCTGGGATCTGTGTTGTGTCCCGCACAAGTACACAGCACACATTTAATGAGTCCGGAAACTCGTGAGGACTCTTGGGTGATGGGTGTGAATTGTGGGCCTGGGGACACATCAGTGAGCCCTGCTCTGCTACCCATGGGCCAGGCCAGCCACACTTGCTGATGGTCCCAAATTCTTGAATCCTTCCTTCCTTCCTTTCCCTGCCTTCCTCCATTACTTCTTGCCTGTCTGACCTCCTCTCTCCATCCCTCCCGCCTTCTTTTCCTTTCTGTCACCCACTCCTCCCCGAGACAGGGTTTTTCAGGTTGTTCTGGAACTTGCATTGTAGACCAGGCTGGCCTCGAATTCACTGAGATTTGCCTGCTTCTGTCCCTGGGATTAAAAGCATGCACCACCACCACCTGACTCCACACCATACCCCCACAGGGTTGCTCTGTAAAACAGTCTTGGGTGTCCTGGAACTCACTCTGTAGACCAGGCTGGCCTTAAACTCACAGAGATCTGCCTGCCTCTGCCTCCCAAGTGCTGGGATTAAAGGAGTGCGCCATCATACCAGGCTCCTTCCTGTTTTTGATACAATGTCTCACATAACCCAGACTACCTTTAAACTTGCTATGTGGTTGATGATGACTTGAACTTCTAATCTTTCAGCCTCTACCTTCCAAATGCTAGGATTAGAGGCATGTACAATCAGGCATGGTCCAAATCCTTGAATCTTCACAGTATGTGTGAGTATGGGCCCATCTCCACTGTCCAGAGGGGAATTGAGACATCAGAAGTTAGAAAATGTTCCCTAGTCACATGACTGCAATGGTGGGCCTAGGAAGGGGCCTTGGAGGTACGTCTGGGCAGCAGAGGTCTGAAGAAGCTCTCTTGACCTGCTGAGCATTGGCCACGTTCATCAGTGAGAACTGTTTTCACAACAGGTCTGGAAGGAACAACAAGAGGTGATGTCGCTTCTTGAGTCACTCCTGCTCTAAGGCCCAAAAGATCCGGGTGCCCAGTATATTGTTTGTTCTAGTGCTTGTGGTTGAACTAGGTCCCGTGCCGGCAGAGGCTCCTGCCTTGGTCCGGAGCTGTGAACACGTCTGGAGCTGTCTCCAGATGACAGAACCAGAAGGAGAAACTGCTGGAGCCCCATCAGCAGAGGTGCAGCCAGCCAGTCCAGAACCAACCCCAACACCAACTCCAGATTCAGACAGTAGCATTGCCCAGGCCTACCATAGCTCAAGGCTGGCTGTTAACTCTGCATCGAGAGCCAGTTCCTTAGCCAGCTAAAGCCATGGCGCTGTGCTAGGTCAGGGGTCAATCTCAACCGCAACGAGGTCTCTAAAGCCAGGACTAGAAGGCTCTGGACCACCATCTCTGCCTGCAAATCCAGCTTTATCACAGACTCCTTTTAAAGAAAGCTCTCCCATCATCCAGCACCGCCTTTAGATGCAGAACCTCTGCTGCCCAGACGTACCTCCAAGGCCCCTTCCTAGGCCCGCCATTGCAGTCATGTGACTAGGGAACATTTTCTAACTTCTGATGTCTCAATTCCCCTCTGGACAGTGGAGATGGGCCCATACTCAGAGCTCCAGAGAGAGACCCCACGTGAGACTCCGAGCTACCAGGAGCCGCAGAAGCACTTCTAGTTCTGGTTCCAGAGCTAGACACAGCTTTGGGAGCCTCTCAAGGAGCCCATGTTGTCTGCACAGAGCCAGTTCCAGTCAAGGGCCTGTGGCAGGCTAAAGCCAGATCAGCCTCCACATTGGAGCAGAGTCCCGCCCTACACCGCAGTCTAAAGAACTGGTTCCTTCCCGTTTCTTGAGGTGTTTGACAAATCATCCATGCTCCTGCTTCAAGTGTTTGCTAAGAATAAGCTGTTTTAACCAGCTGGCTTAGGCTTTTATTTATTGAAGACTTTTGAGTTACGAAACTCTTTCCTTGTTATAAGACATATTGTTCAGGACATATTTCTCCATGACAAGGAACCACAAGATGTTGACACAAAATACTTGGTGGGTAAATATCATCTATCTATTATACAAATAGATTTATATAGATGAAGCATTGAGAGGGACTTATTGCAAAGAAATGGCTCTTAAAGTACATAATGGCTAACCTTTTCAAAGGTTTATTTATTTTTATTTTATGTGTATGCATGTTTAGCCTGCATGTATGTCTGTGCACCATGTGTGTGCAGGGCCCATGGAGGTCAGAAGAGGGCATCAGATCCTCTGGAACTGGAGTCGTAGGTGGTTAGGAACCGCTCTGTGGATACTTGGACCAGGATCCAGGTCCTTTGCAAGAGCAGCCAGTGCTTTGAACCATGGAGCCATCTCTCTCCAGCCCCCAGTGACAGATAATCTTGACTGTCAGCTTGGCTGGGGGAAGACATTTAGGAGAGTAATATAATACTTCTCTGAGTATGTTCACAAGGGTGTTTCCTAAGAGGATCAGATCACGAGGACCCTCACCCGATCAATGTTTTAATCCATTAATGGATTTGAAATTTGGAGAGACTATTGGGAGACATCCAGCTGCAGGGTAGGGCTTTGTTGGAGGAACTGGGCCGCTAAGAGGGCATGACCTTGAAAGGTATATCTTGGCTTTAGATTACCCTCCCCCCACTTCCTGGCCACCATAAAACATGCATCCTGTGCTACACAAACAAAGGGTCCCACAAGCCGTTTCTCAGGGATTCTCACAATCCATCAGGCTGGCTTGGCAACAAATAGCCATTTAACAGATGATTACACCAATGCTCAGAACTGAGCAGGACCAGGGCCCTGTGTCTGTAGTTGGCTTCAGGGCTCCTTGCTAACCTCTGTGTCCACTGAGTTCTCTCTGTAGTTGGGGTCCTGGATCCTGTACCTTAGGGACTGCACCCTCAGGCCTGACACCCTTTTTGCCTAGGCTGGGATGGAAGTGAGGGGGGTGGTCCTGGGCCATGGCCTCTCCATGTTTGGGACCTGTCTCTCTGGGCTCACAGACTGCAACACTCAGGGTCCCTCTTGAAGTATCTGGATGCAGCCTCCTTTAGTGGGCCTCGTGGGTTTCATAGGATCTAGGTTGAAATCCTGGCTCTGCCACTCTGCAGGACAAAAATCCAGTTCCTTGTGGAGTTCTTGCTTCCCTCTAGTTTTTTTCTTTTTCTTTTTTCTTTTTTGGTTTTTGAGATAGGGTTTCTCTGTAGCCTGTCCTGGAACTAGCTCTTGTAGCCCAGTCTGGCCTCGAACTCACAGAGATCTGTTGCCTCTGCCTCCCGAGTGCTGGGATTAAAGGCATGTGCCACCACTGCCGGGTTTCAAATGTGTAGCCCAGGCTGGCCTCGAATTCGTGATCCTCCTGTCTCTGTCTCCTTCAGCAAATCCTACTAGCGTGCACCACCACAATCGGCCCCTGCTTCCCTCTGAAACCTCCTGAGTTGGGGCTTCTACTGTCTACTCTAATTTTCTCTCAGACTTCTTATACTCTAAGTGCCCATCAGAATCACCCATTAAACTCTGCTTCCAGTATTTAAAGCTTTTTCAGAACCAAGGTTCCAAACTTTGACACATTCTAGCTGCAAACAAGTTTCAAAGGCCTAGAAAACACAAGGTCATCTTTTTTATTTTATTTTATTGAGCTCTACATTTTTCTCTGCTTCCCTCCCTGCCTCTCCCCTCCCCGCCTCTCCCCTCCCCTTCAACCCTCTCCCATGGTCCCCAATTTACTAAGGAGATCTTGTCTTTTTTTACTTCCCATGTAGATTAGATCTATGTATGTCTCTCTTAGGGTCCTCATTGTTGTCTAGGTTCTCTGTGATTATGATTTGTAAGCTTTTTTTTTTTGCTTTATGTTTAAAAACCACTTATGAGTGAGTACTTATAATAATTGTCTTTCTGGGTCTGGGTTACCTTACTCAATATGATGTTTTCTAGCTCCATCCATTTGCCTGAAAATTTCAAGCTGTCATTTTTTTCTGCTGTGTAGTAAGTACTCCATTGTATATATGTACCATATTTTCCTTATCCATTCTTTGGTCGAGGAGCATTTAGGTTGTTTCCAGGTTCTGGCTATGATAAACAATGCTGCTATGAACATAGTTGAGTACATGTTCTGTGGCATGATTGAGCATCCTTTGGGTATATACCCAAAAGTGGTATTGCTGGGTCTTGAGGAAGGCTGTTTCCTAATTTTCTGAGAAATCGCCACACTGATATCCAAAGGGGCTGTATAAGCCTGCACTTCCTCCAGCAATGCAGGAGTGTTTCCTTTACCCCACAGCCTCTCCGGCATAAATTGTCATCAGTGTTTTTGATTTTGGCCATTCTTACAGGTGTAAGATGGAATCTCAGAATTGTTTTGATTTGCATGTCTCTGTTGACTAAGGATGTTGAACATTTCCTTAAGTGTTTTTCAGCCATTTTAGATTCTTCTGTTGAGAGCTGTCTGTTTAGGTCTGTACTCCATTTTTTTTTATTGGATTATTTGTTCTTTTGATGACCAATTTCTTGAGTTCTTTGTATATTTTGGAGATCAGACCTCTGTCTGAAGTAGTTTTGTTCCCATTCTGTAGGCTGTCATTTTGTCTTGTTGACTGTGTCCTTTGCTTTAAAGAAGCTTTTCAGTTTCAGGAGGTCCCATTTATTAATTGTCTCTCTCAGTGTCCGTGCTGCTGGGGTTCTATTTAGGAAGTGGTCTCCAGTGCTAATACGTTCAAGTGTACTTCCCACTTTCTCATCTATGAGGTTCAGTGTGGCTGGCTTTATGTTGAGGTCTTAGATCCATTTGGACTTGAATTTTGTGCATGACAATAGATATTTGTGTTTATACAAATAACTCCATAGTGACTGAGTATATAGGTGACATTAACTGTACCCTATGGATTTACATGCTGATGATAGAAAACAGCTGTCAAAAAGGCCAAAGGAATGCTTGCCATAGCCACAGGAGATGAGGGTGTATTTTGGCTGTAAGCATGGTTCATAACCTTGTCTGTGAGGCTTTAGCCCTGTGCAGACTCAGATCAGGTCCCTGCAGAGCGGCTTCTTTCTCTTCCTGTAGTCTCTTCATTCTCCTGCTGTTTCTGTCCTGCCTCCGGAGGACGCAGGAGGCATGGAGATTTCACTCAGGTGAGAGCTGAGGTCTGGACATAGACAGGCAGCTCTGGGGTGTCCTTCAGCACCAGGGCTGATCCTGGCTCCTGGGGAGAATGAGAGCACAAGGGGCCCTTGTGTTATGCATTCTCCTGGCTCCAGATTCCTAGGTGGGGCACTTCCCACTCTGAG
>NC_022011.1:50625278-50644479 GCF_000317375.1 Microtus ochrogaster | reverse complement strand
GTGGTGGTGGTGGTGGTGGTGGTGGTGGTGGGGGACTGATGGTAGGAACCTGGGTGAGTCTCAGGTTTACTGATGGGAGCCACAAGTGTCTGCCAAAGTAGAGCCCCGCGTTATGTGTTTGGTGGAGTTTGTCAGCGGCACAGGGAGTGGGGGCTTAGGAAAGCAGAGTAGCCAGCATCTTTCTCTGTCCCACTTGAAGAACACCCAGAAGCTGAGGAAAGGCTTACAGAGGTTTTGCCAGACAATCCTGGCCAGTGTGAACCACACAGACAACCACAGATACACTTTTTTTTTCCTCTCAATTTGTGGGCTGGAGAAAAGCTTCCTCCTTTCTGCCAGATAGGTTTAATTCAGAATTTCTATTTTCAAAGGACAGGCTCATGCTTGGTCAACTGCATACACGCCAGAGATTTTCCAAGATTTTGTTGTTGTTGTTGTTTTGCTTTTTGAAACAAGATTTTACTGTGTAACAGTCCTGGCTGTCCTGGAATTCACTATGTAAATCAGGTTGGCCATGGACTCAAAAAATCAGCCTGTCTCTGCCTCCCAAGTGCTGGGATTAAAGGCATGCGCTACCACACCTGGCTAGTTTTCAAAGTGTTTTGACTGTAAAATGTTGGAGCGTTTTATGAGAAGACCACGCCTTGGGGAGATGACCAACCACCCTTCCAGGCCCTGTGACTGAGGAATGGCGAGCCTGGCTGCAGCTTCCCTGATCTTTCATATCTACACGCTGAAGGTGAAGCTGACTTGGCTCTGAAGAGGTCTCAGGGCTCAGGCTAGTATCCAGTCTACCTGGCTCCCTCTAGTAACTGGTCTAGCCATAGGGTCCTCTGTCCTCACCTCATGGCTCTCTCACAATGACATCAAGTTCTCTCAGCATCAGGAGCTGCTCAATTGTTGGTCCCACTCTTTGCCTCCTGGTTTCCTGTACCCAGTCCTCTTCTTTGTCATTTCCTCTCCAAATTCCTGCTTGGATCCTTCCTGTTCCCTCACAAAGGAACAGGACCGAGTCACCCCAGGCCTCACTCAGTCCCTGAAGCTCTGGACACAGGTCACAAATGATGCAAAACAATGACGTGGACAGGTCCCATGAGCTAGAAACACGGTGGTAGCTGGTGCTGAGGCTGGCGTGGCCTCCGTGCCAGTGTTGATAGGGCCATTGCCTTGATGAGTTCAGTCCTTAGAAAACTGTCATCCATAGGAGAAAAAGAGAGGCCCTGCACTTTGGGGCTGGCTGCGCCCTGGCAGGGTGACTGGAAACTGCAGCTGCGCACACACAGTGAGAACTCTCTGTAACTGGGCAATTCTGGAGCTCAGTCCTCTCTGGCCCCTGCTCTGCCCTCCTATCTCATCCACTTAAATGGAAAGGTTGGCCTGCTCCTTCTGATGATTCTCCTCAGCATCCCCTGGGCAGTTGTATGGGGTCTGATCAGGGTCTCTCCTAGAAGCCCCTCCCCACCCCCCGCACCAGGCCTGCCTGGCTTTATTTTGATGGAGAAGGACTGGTCCTCCTGACCATCAGGTGTCTCAGGCCCTTCCAGCCTGCACTGAGACCCTAGCCATGCCCCCTACCTCTGTTTTCATGTTGGCTCCAGACTTGGGCCCCTTTCCCTGGTTCTGTCACCGCTACCCTCTCAGGGACAGCTCTCTTCTTCAGATTTTAGGAAAGTGGCACATAAGGAGCTGGGCGGGAAACATGCCTATTCCTTCGTGGAAGTGGAGTGACCCGCTGCCTCCTTTCTCATTTGAAAGAAACCATCTTGGTGAATTGGAGTTCAGGATGAACCTCACGTAAGTAGCTTGGCTGCAGATTCCCCTCTCCGCTGTGGTGTTGTCTGACCCCAACCCTCCCTTTCCACATGCTCCCTGTCTAAAGCCAGTCTCTACACAACCATGTGGAATCCTCTTGTATTATCTTAGCAAGCTGACAGATGACCCCCATAACCAAGAGAATGAATCTCACGTTGACATGATGCTGAAACCAGAAGGCTCATGGAGCCAACTTGCTGTGTTCTAGGCTTTGCCCATTGGAATGAGGTAGCCACTGCTGGATGGCTCCAGAGAGGCCACCATGGGCTGCATGGGTTCTTGCTGGTGCCTCTGTTAGGTGCTTTGCTGACTGGCTCTAGCCATTTGTGCCTGTCACAGGGACCCTCTGTTGCTGTCCTCAGCTTCCCTTGGTAGCTGTAGGCTCCAGGCTTTGGGCACCTGAGCGTGCATCTCCTGGGCCCTCTGCCACAGAGCTGAAGAGTCCTGGCTTGTTGGAGGTTTCATGCATCAGGAGGTAGTAGGAGGTGACCTCATGGCTCTGGCACTATGCCTGGAAGTAGGGAAGAGCTATGGATGCCCTGGGGAAAGCCATACTTGGACCTTGCATTCTAGGAAACCCATTGGCTGTATCCCATTCAAGCTGCCATTATATGAGGGAGAGGACCTTGGCACGTTCTTTACCTGTAAGTAGCTAGGGTCCAGTTCTTATTTCAGTAAAGGCCCAAAGGGAGACCTGCTGGTCACATGGCTGTATTGCCCACAGGGTGGAGACACACCATCCATATCCACTTCCTGCCTGGGAAGAACTTTGCCATCGCATACTTCAGGGGCAAAATGAACTATCAGTACTACCAGATCATGATGCTCATGGGTGCGTTCCAGATCCTTCTGTGTTTGAGCATGGACTCTTGAGCATAGGCATGAACCAGGTCTATGTCTTCCTGCCTTGCTTGCTCCATTCTTCTCCTGGGGAGCATTCCTGAGCTTCCTGGACTCTCCAGCAGGGGAATTTGTAAGCGCTTGACCTTTTTTAATCTTAATTTCTCATACAACCAATCCTAGTATCAGAATTCACGTCTACTGCTGACCCAGCTAGTCTCTGGTTACTCCCTTCTCCCATTGGTCAGCCTTTACAAAGGCTCTGCTCTAAACAGGGTTTGATTGGAGCCCGTTTGTCACTGGGGACATCCGGCCACATGTGCACTTGTCACGGCGGGAGGGATTGCAGTATTCAGAGAATACTGCAGGATAATCCTGCTGGGTATAGGATGCCTCCCACCCCCACCAAGGAAAGGCCTCTTTTCCAAGGTCAGCAGTGCCAGGTGGAGCCGTGACCGCCACGTGCCAACACTCTCAACCCAGAGAGCAACATGTCTATCCTGTAGTTCTCACCACACATGTCACCTCTGCCAGCATTCTCCAGCCCTGCACTTGTGGTCCTTTCTCCCACGGGGTGGCACTGGGCTGCCCCCTTCTCTTTCACCCTGCTCTTATCCTCCTATGCTGGCCCCATTGAACCCACCAATTGGAGGCTCTGGGCATAAACGTCCCTCAAAGTGCCCTGTGCAGGGTCTTAGGCTACAGCAGGGGCTGAATCCCTCTGCCCTTTTGCTCACAGATAAGAATTTCAGAGGCTTGTGGAGCTGCCTGAATTCTCCTTGGTATCCTGAGGTCACTGCTCACTACCCCAGTAGACAGAACTTCTCATGTTCTTTCCTCTTTCTGGCCATCATGATATCACTGGAGGCACAAGGTTTTCTGGTAAAGCTGTACCATGGGAAAGTGCCTTGAGCTGGAATTTTTTTTTTTTTTTTTTTTTTTTTTTGAGACTGGGTTTCTCTATGTAGCTTTGGAGCCTGTGCTGGAACACGCTCTGTAGCCCAGGCTGGCCTTGAACTCACAGAACTCTGCATGTCTTTGCCTCCCAAGTACTGGAATTGAAGGTGCCACCAGCATCTGGCTTTGGGTTGAATTTTGAAGTGATGTGCATGTGTCCTGTCAGGAGGGACATCTGAGATCCAGTACCCCAGAGGAGAGGCCTGAACCAAGGACCCCCTAGGGGCCCTAGAGGAGATCAGGGCATACAGGGACCCTTCTGCTGCAGGATAAGCCTTTAATAGGTGGGGACAGACTTTTATGGCCTAGGCTGGAAGATGGGGTTCCACTAGGAGGGGCTGGGGCCTGGTTTTGAGGGAGGACAATCTGAGCACTAAACCATTTCTTTGTCTTCTCACCTGATGTTTCTTGAGTTATGGGCTCAGGGCTATGTCCTTGAGGGACTGGGACAATGTGGGGCAGGGCATCCCTGAACCTGGGAAGAGTGGCTGTGCAGAAAATCCTACATCTGTCCCCTGCTCACCAGGTCTTGGGGTGTGGCAGGCCTGTCCTATGGAGCCTTAGATGGGCGCTCTCTTGGGGGTTTCAGTCCCCCAGCTGTTCCTTCAGTCTAGTGGCTGGCGTCCCCAGCAAGGGGCAGGCGATTGTGCCTGAAGGCTTCCCCTTATGTCTGGGTTGAGGAGATCCCACCCTGGATACCCTTGGGAGAGTAGTTCTTGGGAAGAACTACCTGCTTCCAGCCTGGAGCGAGGCTCCTCCCCTCTTCTCCATGTGGGTCTAGCTAGCACTCAGGGGAACCCCGTGTGCCCTGCAGGCCGCACCCTGGAAGCGGATCTAGATGCTGTGAGGATCTTCAAGGAGTTTGTGGAGAGTAAACTCCCAAAGACAGGAAAGATCATTACCCCTCCCCACGTCGGTAAGAAAAGGGTTCCTCATGTCCCCTCTTCTCTATTCGCACCCCCAGGCGTGTGCTCTGATATTTCTTCTGTAAAATGGTGACCATATGTTTTTCCTCATGGCTCACTCAAGTTTGCTCTGCCCTTTGTCCTTCTTGGTCCTACAGAAGCCTGTGAGTTGGCCCAAGATTCCTAGTGCACAGATAGCGTGCTGCGAAGTCCACGCAGGAAGTGGGAGGTGGGACCCTGGCTGACCTCTGCTCCTGCAGGCAGAACTCACAGTGCCCAAGAGCCCAGAGCCCAGCATCTACATCTTGGAGAATCTTCATTCAATAAAGTTGGCGGGTGTCCACTGATCATGTGTCTCCCGGGGGGGTACAGTGGGCCCCAGTTTTGTGTTCATCAGGTGTGGGTAGATGCTCAGCCATGACTGTGATCATCAGGAAGGAAGGACTTTGATTTACACTCACAGGTCCCCAAACAGGTGCCATGTCTCAGCACATATGGCCACAGCAGGGGACAAACTGGGCAGATGGAGAGAGGAGTGGTGACAGAGCCTGCATGGTGGTTGGCGGCTGAGGAAGGGGTGGCAGGGTACAGGGAGGCAGAGGTAGGTTGGCTAATGGAGGGCACTGCAGAGCTGGGACCTCAGGATGTCCCTAGTGGTTGGGCACTGGTGAAGGATGGAGCAAGGCGGATGTGGGTTCTGTGCACAGGGATGGCAGGCCTTGCAGGCGAGGGACTCACTGGCTCTAGAAATTAACTGTATGGGCGTGAGACCCTCCATGGTCAGAGAGACCCAGAGATCCCAGAGACAAGAGCTCCAAAAATTCAGAAAATAGAAAACATATATATATATATATACACACACACACACACACACACACACACACACACACACACACACACACACACGGCTCGGTCCTGGTTATACAAGATGAGAAACTGATTGACATCTTCACAGACGTTCCCACAAATATGCCCTGTGTTTTCACGTTGTAGCCTTTCTCCTGGGCACAGTCAGGCTACATTCAGAGGATACCCAGAACTCCTGAGAATGTCTGCCCAGCACCAGGGAAAGGAGTACGACAGAAGGACCCTGGACTAGCTTTGCTTGATCTGGGAATGAGGTTCCTTTGGGGTCAGCACCTTGTACAGTTGGGGCCATTTAAGAAGCAGCTGCAGTGAACTTGCTGAGTAGAGGAGGGAGGACCTCAGAGGACCAGGACGGACTGTGGGTGAGCATATCCATTGTAGTGGTATTAAGTAAATAAAGCTTGCCTGAAGATCAGAGAGTAAGAGAGTAAAACAGCCCCACTGGTCAGACCAGGCAGTGGTGACACACAGTTTTAATCCCAGTAGCCACACTAGTTAGCCGTAGAAGCCAGGCGGTAGTGCTGAATGCCTTTAACCCTAGCCCCAGAGAGGATTATAAGACGGAGGAGACAGCTCACAGACACAGTCTCATTCAAAGGATTCCTGGAGGCAGGATCGCCATTTCGGGCTGAAGTCGAGGTAAGAGCTGTTTTGCTTTTCTGACCTTCAGGTAGAACCCCTGTCTCTGGGTTTTTATTAATTATGCTGTAGTCCATGGGCCAATCTGGAAAGTGGTTCTGCTCGAGAGGGACTAGACTCAGAGAGAGGAGCCTCCTCCTCCCACTGTGTTGTTCTCTCCTGCTGTTGGTCCTGAAGCGCCAGTGGACTGTGAGTCAGGATGTCCTTGAGTCCAAGATGGATCCGTGTAGTGAATTCTGCACCCTTGCCTTGACACAGATACAAATCTCCACCCTAGAAATAAAATTTCCAGCTTTGGAGGGTTGGAGAGATGGCTCAATGATTAAGAGCACATGCTGCTTTCCCAGAGGATCCGGGTTCAATTCCCAGCACCCACACACAGCTCACAACTGTCTGTAAGCCCAAGATCTGACACCCTCTCACAAACATACATACAGGCAAAACACCAATGCACATAAAGTAAAAATAAATAAATGTAATTAAAATTTTTTTTTCCAGGTTTGAAACCTGTTGTTTTCCACTTAGCTGCTGGGGCAAGGGCAAGATGTTGACAGTAGGTGGCGCTGGAGCGCTGCAGGGACTCTGCTTTCTCGCCTTTTTTTTTTTTTTGTCCTGTGGATTCTGGAGGGCAAGTGTCACTACTACATTCTCTTCACCCTGTCATTCCCTTCACCCAGTGTAGAATTGTCTCTGGTTCAGTTATTTCTACCTTCTCCAATGTGTTAGAAAAAAAAAACAACCTGGCCGGGCAGTGGTGGCACATGCCTTGACTTTAATCCCAGCACTTGGGAGGCAGAGGCAGGTAGATCTGTGAGTTCGAGGCCAACCTGGTCTACAAAGTGAGTTCCAGGACAGCCAGAGCTACACAGAGAAACCCTGTCTCAAAAAACTAGAAAAAAAAGGAAAGAAAAGGAAAGGAAAGGAAAGGAAAGAAGAAAGGAAGGACTATATTCAAAGATGCGTTGTGTCGGTTTAGATCCAACTACAAATGAACAGAAAACATCAGACCCCTGCGAATGCAGGCTAATCTAGCTACCTCTCTCCCCAGATCTGGCAAGCTACCCCAACACACCCATGTAAACATGTAAACTTGCCTGGACTCTGCTGGGATCATTCTTTGGTCGGTTGTTGGTTCCTGATTTGGGGTGAACAGAGAAAAGTCTCACCTAGCAGCCAGTCTCCCAGGTGACCCTCGATCTCATCAGGCTGACAGTGGAGATGACCCATCACATCCCATCTAGGAACTTCAGCTAATCTTTCATCATGCTGCATTCACATATAAGCACATGGTTCATAACCTTGTCTGTGAGGCTCTAGCCCTGTGCAGACTCAGACCAGGTCCCTGCAGAGCGGCTTCTTTCTCTTCCTGTAGTCTCTTCATTCTCCTGCTGTTTCTGTCCTGCCTCAGGAGGACGCAGGAGGCATGGAGATTTCACTCAGGTGAGAGCTGAGGTCTGGACATAGACAGGCAGCTCTGGGGTGTCCTTCAGCACCAGGGCTGATCCTGGCTCCTGGGGAGAATGAGAGCACAAGGGGCCCTTGTGTTATACATTCTCCTGGCTCCAGATTCCTAGGTGGGGCACTTCCCACTCTGAGGACATTCTCAGCGGACAAGGATCCTGAGAAGTGCCAAAGGCAGTCATCAGGTTAACCCCCCCAAGTTAGTTCCTTCATTCACATCCATCCAAAGAAAACTGCAATCTCCTGGACACAGTGGGGTGGACAATGAGTTTGGTGTGTGTGTGGGAGGGCAGAATTCTGCTTCCAGAGCAAGCCACTCTGCACTGACTAGCAGCTGGAGCAGTGGCAGCAGCAGCTGGAGCAGCAGCAGCAGCAGCAGCAGCAGCAGCAGCAGAGGCCGTAGCCCCAGCTGCCGCCGCCGCCCCAGCAAGGCTAGGAGCATAGATCTGAGCTGGGACCATGCAGCTGCTGACATTCACCATGGGGCTGGCTTTGCTGTCTGTGGTTGGAGCCAGGATGCCTCTTCTGACTCCTGCCCGTGCTGAGCAGGTGAGGGTCCTGGGGAGGGAGGACTGAGGGTAGAAACTGGCTTCTGATGTCAGACTGTGGCCTGAGTGAGTCTCAGGCTTACTGATGGGAGCCACAGGTGATACTGAAAAGGTACGCTCTCTTATGGCCTTGATGGGATATTTTGGGGTAGGAGTGGGGCTTGAGCGTGGATCCAAGATCACAGTCACGCCTTTCTTCTTACTATGGGAACTCAGAAGCCAAGAGACTGTTTAGGGGGTCTTGCTAGAATGGTCCCTGTCCTGGCTGTAGCCAACACTGATTTCCAAGAACAGGCTTCCTTCTTCTCAGTTTGTGGACTTTAGAGAAACTTCTTCATATTCTTCCAACAAGTTGATTCCAGAGTCTCATCCATTTCAAGGTCCCTGTGACTGTTGTGTATCTGTGGAGCTAGCCCTAACTGTTCAGGTGAACACTGATGAGTTCATTCTTTAGAGGAGGCAGCACAAACTGGGGAAGGAAGCAGGGGCAGGAGTCTTGGGGCTTGTCACACCTTAGCAATTTGACTCAGTTGGTGGAGTCACATTTATCTCTGGTCACCTCCTCAGAGCCGTCCACTCTGCCCTGTTGTCCTGCTCAGCACTCTGAAATTAAAGGTCAATCCTGTCCTCCAGATGACATTCTGCAAACCCCTCTGAGTGGCTGTGTAGGGAGCATGGTCAAAGCTCTCCCCAGGAAGTGTTTCCTCCCAGGAGGCCTCTGTCCTGCCTGCCTGGTTCTAGGTACTGATGACGGAGAGGGACAGCCATGGCCAGGACTCCTGCCATCCCAGCATCTCAGACCCTTCCATCCTGCACCGAGACACGACCACATTCTCCTCCTGCCTCTGACCCTTTTCCTGACTCCCTCTCTCCCTGCAATCGTGTGTCCTTGCGGCCTCCTACTCCAGCTTTTAGGGAAGTGGTACCTAAAGCGCTGGGCAGGTGACATGCCTATTCCCAAATGGAAACGGAGAGACCCGCTGCCTCCCTTCACTTTTGAAAGAAACAATTTCGAGGAGCTGGAGTTCAGGATGAACCTGACGTGAGTAGTCTCTGTGAAACCAACCCTTTTGGCTGCTGCTAAACAACTCCAACCCTTGCTACGCACATACTGTCTGCCCTCAGCTAGTCACTCAGGGACTATGGCGTTCTTTTGTGTTGCCTTGACAACACATCAGTTGATCTCAGTAACCACGGCAAGGATGCTCTCAGGACATTGGGTCAGGGGTCCCACATGCTGTGTCCTGTGCCAGTGTTCAATAGGATAAGAGGAGAGGAGTTTCCAGCACAGCAATGCTTGCTTCTCCAGAATTAGGAGTAAGGAGGGACTGTGGATGCCCAGGGGAAAGCCACACTTGTCCCCTGCACTCTAGGAAACCCATTGGCTGCATTCAGTTCAAGCTGGTTCTGTATGAGGGAGAGGACCTGGGCACATTCTTCACCTGTAAGTAGCTAGGGTCCAATTCTTACTTCAGTAAAGGCCCAAAGGGAGACCTGCTGGTCACATGGCTGTGTTGCCCACAGGGTGGAGGCACCTCATCTACATCCACTTCCTGCCCGGGAAGAACTTCGCCATCGCCTACTTCAGGGGCAAAATGAACTATCAGTACTACCAGATCATGATGCTCATGGGTGCGTTCCAGATGCTTCTGTGTTTGAGCATGGACTCCCGGGGACAAGCATGTACCGGGTCCATTTCTTCCTGCCTCACTTGCCTCATGCCCTGCTCCCTCCCCCCGGAGCCACTCCTGTATTTCCCGGATTTGGTGTGGTGGGTTGTAAGTCCTTGGTCACCTCATTTTCAGCTCTCCCATGATCCGTCACTGTGACTGTTGTCTTAGGTCTGTTTTGATCCATCAGCGTCTCATCGCCTCCTACACCCCTGACCCACTCAGTTTTTGGTATGGTCCTGCAGGGATCTGGTTGAGGCTCATTTGGCCCCAGGGACACTGGGACATTTGACCATCCATCTAGACATCCGAAGGCATGCGCAGTTGCCATGGTGGAAGGGGAGGAGATAAGGCATCCAGACGGTGGATCTTGGCACATTGTCCAATGACTTGCTTGACACAGGCTGCTCCCAGGGAGAGCATTCTTTTCCAAAGGTTGATAGGGTCAATCTGGGAGAGTCACATGTCTGTCCTGAGCCCCACAACTCTCACCAGACTTTTAGCTTCTGTCTGTGTTCTCCAGTGCTGGGCCCTGGACCTTCATGATGTATAATTTCACAAGGCTGCCTCCCTGGCTCTGACCAGCAGTCTTTGTTCATGTCCCCGAGCTACTTCTTGTCTTTAACCTCATGGAGGCTTTGGGTCCACAGGTCCTAATAAGGGGCAATGCTGGGTCTTGGTATGGATCAGGGGGATAAGGACAGAAACACATGCCCACTTGCATTACCTTAAGATTATGAAAAGAACCATGGGTTGGACTTGGGGGTGATGCAGATAGCTCTGGACAGGAGGGACTCAGGGTACATCCTCTGAGACTCAGTATTCCAGGGGAGAGAGACCAGAGATCTGCCAGGGGACCCTGGGGGAGCGGAAGATATCACTCTGAATGATGAGCCTTTCTTGGATGGGGGATGGGCTCCTGTGGCCCAGAAGATGGGGGTTCCACTAGAAGGGGTTATGGCCTGATTTGAGGAAAGGAGTCACAGATGCCTTGGCTCTTTCTCGTCCCACCTGGTACACCTGAAGTTCTGGAGTTTAGGCCTTCTCTCCTGGAGTCGTGGGAGCTGGGTGGGGGAGGGCATCTCTAAACCCAGGAAGAGTGGCTGTGCAGAGAATCCCACATCTGTCCCCTGCTCACCAGGTCTTGGAGTGTGGCAGGCCTGTCCTATGGAGCCTTAGACGGGCGCTCTCTTGGGGGTTTCAGTCCCCCAGCTGTTCCTTCAGGCTAGTGACTGGCATCCCCAGTAAGAGGCAGGGCGATTGTGCCTGAAGGCTGCCCCTTAGGTCTGGGTTGAGGAGACCCCACCCCTGGATACCCTTGGGAGAGTAGTTCTTGGGAGGAACTACCTGCTTCCAGCCTGGAGCGAGGCTCCTCCCCTCTTCTCCGTGTGGGTTTGGGGCCCTGCCTTCCTAACTCAGGGGAACCCCATCTGCCCTGCAGGCCGCACCCTGAATCCAAACATAGAGTCTCTGAGGATCTTCAAGGAGTTCGTGAGGAGTAAAATGGGGCAAACAGCGAAGACGAAGAAGCCTCCCCATGCTGGTAATGAGTTGTCCCTTATTTCCATCCCGAGCTCACAGGTTCTCTGTATGGCGGTGACTACACAAAGCCTATCTAACCCTCATCTCCTTCTGGGTCTATAGAAGCCTGTGAGTTGCCCAAAGATTCCTAGCGCAGGAGTTGCGCGCTACAGAGACTGCGCAGATGCAGGAGTGGAGATCCTTACCGCTCTCTTCATCTTGGCCAGACTGAGACTGCGCAGATGCAGGAGTGGGGATCCTCACTGCTCTCTTCATGTTGCTCAGACTGAGACTGCGCAGATGCAGGAGTGGGGATCCTCACCGCTCTCTTCATCTTGGCCAGACTGCTTAGTGTCAAGAAAGGAAAAGGGAGGACCCAGAGCCTACACCTCTTCCCAATAGGCCTTGGTTTTAAATAAAGCTGGTCAGTGTCCCCTGGCCATAACATCGGATGCGCCCAGGCTTAATTTTTTAACTTGAACATTTTTATTTATTTGCATTTCATGCACGTGGATGCATACCTGTATGTGGGTACCTGTGTGATTTGTGTGTGTGCCTATGCAGAGGCCAGAGGTCACCTTTAGGTGCTGTTTTTTCAGGTGCTGTTCACTTTAAAAATGACCTATTTTATCTTTACTTATCTGTATTTCTGTGTCTGTACGAATGCACGCACATGTATACGGTTCCCGCAGAGGTCAGAGGAGACTATTAGATTCCCTGGAACTGGATTCCAGGCAGTTGTGCGCTGCCTGATATGGGTGCCGGGAACCAAACTGGGGTTCTCTGGAAGAGCAGAGCTGAGTCAAACTGTCTCTTCGGCCCCCGCTTTGATTTTTGAGACAGGGTCTCTCACTGGCCTGGAGCTCACCAATTCGGCTAAGCTTTCTGGGTAGTAAGCCTCAGGGACCCTTCATCCCTGCCACCCTAGCATTGGACTAGGTGTGCCTGCTCCCCTGCCTGATGGTTTATGTGGATTCTGGGACTGGAGTCCAGTTTCCCATGCTTCTGAGCAAGCCCTTTACTGGGACGTTCCTTCAGTCCCATTTTTAAAACTGACTCCATTTTTAAGTGTAGACAAACACCCGGCTGTGAACATGATCATGGACTAGGAAGGGAGGACTTCCCTTCATGCTCTCTGGTCCTCCTCACACAGGTGGCATGCCACAGCACACAAAGCCACAGGGCTCAGCCTGGGAAGATGGAGATCAGGATGGGGTTGGAGCCTGTGTGGTGGCTGGTGAGGGAAGCCAAGGGTAAGCAGTATCCCAGGGAGATACGGTGTAGGTGGCTGGTGTGGGTTACTGCAAAGCTTGGGCTCTTGGGATGCCCCTACTGGACTGACACCTGGTGAGGAATGGCGGCCCAGATGTGAGGCCACGGTGGGTGTGGGCTCTGTGCACAATGAAGGCGGGGCTTGCCGAGGGACGAGTGAACTTTGGAGGATGTGGCCATCTGGGGACAGGTTACCAAAAGGCTAGAATTACCAAAATGTAAAGCAATAAGTAAACACAAACACATGTAAACATACACAGAACTGTAAAAGTATAAGAAATAGAAAAACATAAGCCAAAATCAAACAAGGAAAAAAACGTAAGACAAACCACGACGAAGTCAGATTCAGGGGGAAGAGGTAGAAAGCCCATTTTCCCACAGAAAATGGTGTCCAGTTGGTCCATATACTGAAAAAAGGAACTCTGGCCAGCCTGGGCCTGGCAAACATGGCTCTGGCAGCTTTTACCCTTCCCCCCCATTCCTTCTGTCTTGCTGAAAAAACTGGTAATTACATTCCAAAAGCTAGCCACCAAGGTCTGTTCCCTTATTTGGCCACGTCCTCCTCCTAAGACTGACCATCAAGGTCCACCTATCAAAGTATTGAAGTCCAGCAATCAATAGACCCTTTTTGTTTACTTAATTAACATGCCCAATTAAAATTAAAGATTTCATTCTAACATGGGGTTTCCCATTTTACCTGTAGAAGCTGGTGTCTGCCAATGTGGGCGTCTGTCCCCCTTCTATCCAGTGGCAGTCCTTTGTCCTGCCTGGACAAATATCCCTTCTTCCCCTTCTCTGTCACCCTTTATCTCCTGTCTTCGTCTCCTATTCGCTGCCTTTGTCCCTCTGGGGCAAATAAATCTCCTTGTGCTGAGAACTTGGCCTTGTCCTGAGCAGACACCTTTTATTCTCTGAAGCCTTTTCTCTGAGCACAGCTATTTGCCTCAGAGTACACTCACCTGCTCCTGACCGCCTCTAGGGTTGGTTTGTTTTTCTCCTCTTGTCTCCTCCCCTTTCCTCAATTTTGTCCCTTTTTTTTCTGTTTTTTTTTCTTTTTTTAATTTATTTATTTATTAAAGATTTCTGCCTCCTCCCCGCCACCGCCTCCCATTTCCCTCCCCCTCCCCCCGATCAAGTCCCTCTCCCTCATCAGCCCAAAGAGCAATCAGGGTTCCCTGACCTGTGGGAAGTCCAAGGACCACCCACCTCCATCCAGGTCTAGTAAGGTGAGCATCCCAACTTCCTAGGCTCCCACAAAGCCAGTACGTGCAGTAGGATCAGAAACCCATTGCCATTGTTCTTGAGTTCTCAGTAGTCCTCATTGTCGGCTATGTTCAGAGAGTCCGGTTTTATCCCAGGCTTTTTCAGACCCAGGCCAGCTGGCCTTGGTGAGTTCCAAATAGAACATCCCCATTGTCTCAGTGTGTGGGTGCACCCCTCGCGGTCCTGAGTTCCTTGCTCGTGCTCTCTCTCCTTCTGCTCGTGATTTGGACCTTAAGGTCCAAATTTTGTCCCTTTGTAGTGGCCCCTAATCCTTAACAGCTATAGTACAAAAACAAGATCAGGTCATAGGCCAGACTGTTTACAGACCAGGAGTCCCTTCTAACTAGACCGGCTAAAACTAGCAGGGTTTGGAATGGCCACACACGTGATCTCTGTGTAGCCCAGGCTGACAATGAATCCTGATCCTCTTGCCTCCTCATTCTGAATGCTGGGATTTCAGGCATGCACCACCACAGCTGGCCTGTAATTTCTATTGGGCCCCAAATCTCTCAAGATCAAAAAGTAAACAAAGACAAAGGAGGGAATCAATGAGCAAAAAAGCCGCATCCCATAACATGTCCTTACTAAGACCCCAGAGTCAGCCCACGTGTCTGTCACACAGTCTTTCAGCAGAGCGGTAGCGTGTGCTTTTAACAGACTTCAACATTACTGATCCTGGAGGCCACTTGGCCGGGCTGTGTCCCTTAGTCTCCCACCAGCCTGGCTGTAAGATAGCGCTTCTGCCTTGCTGGTTCTGAGCACAGTTCCTAGGTTTAGTTTGTAGATAATTGAAGGCTGCTTTGGTGAAAACACAGACTTTACTGGGGCCTGCCAATGACTGATGGGACCTAATGTAGGATGAAAAACAAAAACCAAAACCACTTCGCACTGGATCTTTCATACCTGCTGTCTTAACCTTTGGGTCATATTTTCATAGACACATTGGCCGTTGGAAGCATTGTTTTGGGGTTGGAGAGATGATGGGTCCATGGACACACAAGCGTGAGAACCTGAACTTAGGTCCCCAAAACCCACTTAAAAACCTGGGCATACAGCTGGACTGGGACTGAAAATGCATGGGATAAAACCGGACTCACTGAATATGGTGGACAATGAGGGTTGCTGAGAAGCCAAGGACAATGGCACTGAGTTTTGACCCTACTGCATGTACTGGCTTTGTGGGAGCCTAGCCTGTTTGGATGCTCACCTTCCTAGACCTGGATGGAGAGGGGAGGACCTTGGACTGCCACAGGGCAGGGAACCCTGACTGCTCTTTGGACTGGAGAGGGAGGGGGAGGGGAGTGAGGCGTGGGGAGTGGGGGGAGGGGGAGGGAAAAGGGAGGCGGTGAGGAGGTGGAAATTTTTAATTAAAAAACAATTTAATAAAAAAAAAAAAACACCTGGTCATGACGGTGTATGTCTCTTCCCCCAGTACTTGGGGGTGGAGGTGACTGGTAAGAGCTCACTAAGCGGCTAGTCTATTCAAAGGTGTCATAGGTGAGCTCCAGGTTCATTGGAAGACCTTGTCTCAAAAACTGAAGTGAAGTGATTGAGGAAGATCCCTGACGGGGACATCTGGCTTTCATATATACACACACCACCCCCAAAGTCAATGCTGCAGCTGGTGCTGCTGCCACCGTCACTGCCGCTGCCACCGCTCCTCCTCCTCTGCGCTCTACTCTCCCTCCAAACGCAAACTAGAACTTAGTGGCCCAGGCCTGTAATCACAGTATGGGGGAGTTGGAGCTAAGTGGATCCCTGATACTTGCTGGACTGCCAGTCTAGCCGAGTTGGTGAGTTCTAGGGTCGTTGAGAAACCCTGTGTTTGTTGTTGTTTGTTTGTCTTTGTTTTTTTTTTTTGTTTTTTGGGACAGGATTTCTCTGTGTAGCTTTGGAACCTGTCCTGGAACTTGCTCTGTAGACCAGGCTGGCCTTGAACTCACAGAGATCCAAATGCCTTTGCCTCCTGAGTGCTGGGATTGCTGGGATTAAAGGTGTGCACCACTACCACCCGGCTAGAGAAACCTTGTCTTAAAAAGTAAGGTGGTGAGGGGGCTTAGAGAGATGGCTCAGAGGTTAAGAGCACTGACTGCTCTTCCAGAGATCCTGAGTTCAATTCCCAGCAACCACATGGTGGCTCACAACCATCGGTAGTGAGATCTGGTGCCCTCTACTGGCACGGAGGTGTGCAGGCGGGAGGAACATTGTATGCATCATAAATAAATCTAAGAAAAAAAAAATAAGGTGGTGAGTAACTGAGGAAAAACCTGATGACCTCTGGTCACCAAATGCACTCTCACACAAGTGTGTGCACCTCCTCTCTCATACACATATATACATGAAGATACACACACAGAGTGATGTTTTACTCAAGAAAGGTACAAACTGGCAGCTTATGTCTTCTCCTCTGGCAGCTCCATGGCGGCTCCCTGACTCTGCCTCCTTTCTCCTTCATTTAGTTTAGTTTTCCCCACCTATCTCTATTCTGCCATGTGCAGGCACAAGACCGTTTCCTGTTTTTTATTGATTTTTATTGAGTTCTACATTTTTCTCTGCTCCCCTCCCTGCCTCTCTCCTCCCCCTTTAATCCTCCCCCAAGGTCCCCATGCTCCCAATTTACTCAGGAGATCTTGTCTTTTTATACTTTCTATTTCCATGTAGATTAGATCTATATAAGTCTCTCTTAGTGTCCTCATTGTTGTCTAAGTTCTGTGGGATTGTAGTTTGTAGACTGGCTTTCTTTGCTTTATGTTAAAAAACCACCTATGAGTGAGTACATGTGATAATTGTCTTTCTGGGTCTGGGTTACCTCACTCAAAATAATGTTTTCTAGCTCCATCCATTTTCCTGCAAAATTCAAGATGTCTTTTTTTCCTACCGTGAAGTACTCCATTGTGCAAATGTACCACATTTTCCCTATCTATTCTTTGGTCGAGGGGCATTTGGGTTGTTTCCAGGTTCTGGCTATGACAAACAATGTTTTGGAAGATGATCATGATATGCCAGGAAATTACCACATTCCACACATTCATAGGGCTTTTCTCCAGTATGTGCTCTTTCGTGTATTTGGAGTTTAGAGAATTGTGAAAAAGCTTTATCACATTGATTACATTCAAAGAGCTTCTCTTCAGTATGTGTTATTTTATGTTTTGAAGGTGACCATGACTGGCAAGAGCTTTATGCATTGATTACATTCATGGGGTTTCTCTCCAGCATGTGTTCTTTAAAGTAACTGGAGACAACTACGACATGCAAAGGTCTCATATTGGTGCAATCAATGTGATAAAGCTTTTTCAACTAAACTAAATGCTGGGAGAAAGAAGGCAGAGTCAGGGAGTCGCCATGGAGCCGCCAGAGGAGAACACATAAACTGTTAGTTGGAACCTTTCTGGTAGGCCATGAGCCTCATGATAAAATATAAAATAATAGAAAAAGCTTAATTTAATATGCAATGACTTGCTAGGAATATGCTATAGTGGTTGGCCAAGCAGTGATTTAATTAAAAAAAAAAAAAAAGGACGGCCTGGAAATGAACAAGCGGCCTCTTACGACACCTGGGTCTTTCTACTCCTGGGGCCAGGGATTCACCCTCTTCCTTTTTCAGCTTCTGAATTTCAGACAGGCTTCTATCTGTTCATCAAAAGGAGTAATATTCAGAATTTTTTTGTTAAATTAAAAAAGATTTATGTTATTTTATGTGTATGAGTGTTTCTCCTGCATGTAAGTATGAGTACTACATGTGTGCCTGGTGCCCACGGAGATCAGAAGAGGGCATTGGATCCCCTGGAACTGGAGGTACAGATGGTTGTAGTTACCAAATGGGTGTTATGGATCGAACCCGGGTGCTTTTCAAGAGTAACAAGTCTTCTTAACCACCGAGCAATCGCTGCAGCCCATAGTCAGGATTTTTATTTCCCATAAAAGGGTCATGCTTGACTGGTGACATAAATCTGGATTTTCTAGAATTCTAACTTGACTTTATTGCAGTGTGTTTCATGATGAGACATACGGCTCTGGAGGACCAGCCGTCCATGCACCCATCCGTGATGGAGAGTAGAGGCTGGTTGAACTTCTCCTGATCTGTGATGTCCCATCCTGGAAGTTAAGCTGACCTGGTCCAACAGGTCCAGAGACAAGTCCAGTGTCTTGGTACCCTGGCTCCCTCTAGTGACAATTCCAGTTTTTGGAGCCATCTATCTCAAAGCTTCAGCCATCTCAAGGTGACCCCAAATCCTCCATGCCTCTGTCAGAAAAATGTCCAGTTGCTTGTCATGTTCTTGACTACTTAGTTCTGGGGCTCCCCCACCTTCCCTCTCTACCCTTTCCACCCCAAACTCATGAACTGTATCTTCCCTGTGTTCTTACAAAAAGATTGATGTCAGTTGTCTTAGGCTTCATCCATGGCCCTGAAGCCCGGGGCACACAGGGCAATTGAGGTCAAGGGTCTGAAGAGATGAGGAACCAGGCAGAAGCTAGAGTTCAGGCTGGGGTGAGTGTCATGAAGTTGAGACCACCATGACTGTCCTGTGCTTTGTGGGGACCATGGCAACACTGTCACTTGGTTCCAAGAGAAGGCTGATGTGTACAAATATTTAGAGAAACCAAAGCCAGAGGGGGAAGGTGACAGGCACTAGACCCTTGGTGTGGCCACACCCTGCCAGGGTAACTGAGGTTATTTAAGAAGTCCACAAGCTATCTGCTGCTGCTCTAAGGACCAGCCTTCAGCAGCTCAGGAATTGAGGGGAGCCACAGAGTTGGTGGACTAGTCACTCAGTTGACTTTTTTCTCTGAGGGAGTAAAACTTAACTCTCTGTGGCCAGTGAGTGGGGCGAAACTTAACTCTCTAGGGCCAGTGGAAAAGACACACACACACACACACACACACACACACACCCTCAGGATCTCTCTATCATTTCTTTGTCTTTTATTTTTCCTTTATATCTTATATATCCCAGCAAAATCTTTCAAGCAACATAAAAATTACAACATTCTATTTTTCAGGTGAATGATTACAACGAATACAGGTGAAAAGCAGCCTGTTTCCCATGTCCCTTACATGATTACATTTTATGTTTTACAGGCGAAAAACAAATTAGCCCCACGAACCCACATACATTCATCTCCAAGCAACTTATTATAGATTAACAGAGTGTAAGCAAGCAAGGCATGTTTCCCAGTCAGTTCTTTTACTGGCGGGTTGCGTTTTTTGCAGCTACAAAGAAAGGATCAATTAATTTTTATTTATCTCAAAAGATAATCTTATAAAAAATCTTTGAAAGAGTTACAAATCTAAACTTTTACATATAAAAAGCAATCATTCAGCTCTACTTTTTTTATTTTTATTTTTTGGTTTTTCGAGAGAGGGTTTCTCTGTGGCTTTGGAGCCTATCCTGGAACTAGCTCTGTAGACCAGGCTGGTCTCGAACTCACAGAGATCTGCCTGCCT
>NC_022011.1:50592091-50625064 GCF_000317375.1 Microtus ochrogaster | reverse complement strand
ATACATTAATAGTGTGCAGGATCCATTTCTAGGATTCTTTTTTTTTTGTTTTGTTTTTTTTTTTTCGAGACAGGGTTTCTTTGGTGGTTTTCCCAGAACTAGCTCTGTAGTCCAGGCTGGCCTTGAACTCACAGAGATCTGCCTGCCTCTGCCTCCTGAGTGCTGGGATTAAAAGCATGCGCCACCACTGCCCGGCTCCACTTGCTCTACAATTATAAGTGTGCTTTTCTAAACTTTAAATCATTCCCCAAGATTTTCTACCTCAAAGCCGTTAGCGAAAACATTTTAACCTAACCTAATGTCACTATTGAAAGCTTTGTTTTGACTTTGATGCACACCAAAACCTATGAATACGTCTCCCAACATTAAGATGTAAAGAACCTAAGCTAGGCTAGCTTCTGGGATTGTTTTCCCTCATCATTAACCTAAGCCACAGTCTATATGGTTCTTCAAGGGAAACTCATAAGTCCTAGCTGCCTGACACTTCCTTGTTTTTATTTTCTACCCTCTGCAGTCCCGACTTACCAGGGGTGGGGGTAACACTATATCCTACCTTTATCTGTATTGTTTCCCCCCTAAAGTAATCTATATCATAATCCCTTACTGTATTTGTTAGAAAACCTTAATCTATTTAAACTAACACTATCATTATATAAGATTATTACTTCAATTAAACAGTACAGCTTCAGAGGAAATTATCTTCATAATAATCCATAGATAAAAATGCCTAGTAGAACAGGATTTTTCCACGAGATAATCACATTATATTAAAGGCAGTAGGTATCTCCTGACATCTATTCACACCATGCCAGATAGCAGAGAAAAATGGCAACTGCAAACTTGTAAAGGCACAGCAGTAGTAAGAGACATTCTGGAGCCAAAGCCCTTGGGGCCTTGTCTTTCTGAGATTCACCCATCAGCACCCTGGTGGGCCGAGCTCAGGAAGTCAATTGCTCCCCCGCCCCGCCCCTGGCAATCTGCCCATGACTGGTCATTTCCGGAGAGTTTTGTCTCCTTTGCCCCAGTTTCTGTCCTTTCTTAGCCTTATAAAGAGAAAAGGCTGACCCAGTCCGTCAGGTGACTTTTCTCCTCTGGGTGGCTTCGGATGCTGATTTTTCATAGCATCTTCATTAGAGTCCCACTCAGCAGACCCCTATTCCCATTTGCCTGGCTTTCTCTGCTGCTATCAAGGAGCTGGCCATGAGGCGGACTCCTGATCCATTGTTTCAGATTCCTCCAGCTTTCACTTAGACCCTACCTAAGACCCTTCTGTCTCCATCCCTACTTTAGCTCCAGCCTGGGACCCCTTTCCCTGGCTCTTCCTATCTCTGATGCCCCTGCCCAGGTATGACTTCCCCTCTAGCTCCTGGAAAATTGCTCGTAACTCGCTGGGCAGGAAACCTGTCTGTTTCTGCAAAGAAGAAGTCCAGTCTGCTGCTGCCCTTCATGTTTTGCAGAAACAAATTTAGGGTTCTAGAATTCAGGATGAACCTCAGGTGAGCTCTCTGTTTCTGTTTTTCATTCCGTGTTTCTCAGGCTCTCTTACCTCCTGCAGATCCACAAACTTAACTTGTGCTCGTATCTTGGCAGTCATGAAATGATGCTCACAGAGACAATGAGCTCCGCACAGGAGGGCCGCCTGTCACACTCTAGGTTGATGCTCACTGGCCACACTCTGGATTGGTGCTCACTGGCATGGACTTCCTGGCGTGGGGCTCATTTCTGTGCAAGAGCCTTCAGCTCTTCAAAATTCTGTTGCATTTGGTGACCAGTGAGGTGTTGGGGGGCCCTGTTGGTTAAAGGTTGCAGTCCACCATGTATGGACAGCTCTCTCTGAGCTGGACACAAGATTAAGGATCCCCCCTCACCTCCCCCGCACGGTGATTTCCTTCTCTCTCCTTGACCTTATTTGGAGACTGTCCCTGAGCCTGGATGCCTGACTTATCTTACGCATGACCCTTGACAGAGTTCCTGTAAATCTCTTCCCCTACTGCCACACACATAGCAATCAGACATTGTGCTAGGATCTTTATGATAGGAACATGCTGCTAAACGCAATTTAGGTGATATCCCCACTGCTGTTCCAATCCTATGTGTCTCCCTGACTCTGAAGGAGAGCTGGGCTGTAACACTGAAACTGTCTCCCGAAAGGCTATTTCCGTCATGCTCACAGGCGGTACAAAGCCCTACCAGCGGCTTCTGTTCCTTTTCTCCCTGTGGCCTGGAGGCCAGTGGATCACAGGAAAGAAGGAGAACACACAGTGAGGAGCCCAGCAGGGGTGGGGGTGAGGGGCCAGGTGGGCTTGAGCAGGCCTAGAATCCTGTCATCTGGGATATGTCTTTGGAGATGCATTTGGAGACCCACACAGAGTGTGGCCTCCTTAGTGTACATGCCTAGGTGGACTATGGGCCAGGCTAGCCTGAACTTGGAGTGTGAGCTGGTTATCAGCTCTACCCAGTGTCTTCTTGGATGGTGTCACCTGGAGTATGCAGGGAGGGAATATGGGGTTCACTGTGAACCATGTCTCAGAGCTGTTGCTTGTTGCTGTAAATAAGGACTGGCCAGAAAGTCCTGTCTTTGTGCTCGGAACTAGGATAGTAGTCTTCAGAAGGCTTCAGAAAAACCAACTTGTGCTGGATGGGACATTGTTTGGGTCCATGTTTGTGCTTTGTCCTGACTGATCTTCACTAGTCTCAGATGCTCCAGGGTCCCTGTGTGCCTGTAATAGGGACCATCTAAAGCGACACTGGGTATTCCATAAGTAATCTGTGCGTGGGTGTTCAGAGGTCTGTGCCTGCAGAGTTGAAGGGTCTTCATTGACTGCTGAGTTAATATGTTTCCACGCTCTGAGTGGGAGCAGGGAAGAGTCTTGTCAGTATTTGAAGGAGAACCATACTAGGATCCTGTTTCCAGGAAACCAACTGGACCCATTTAATTCAAGCTGCCCATGAATGAAGATGTCTAACATGGCACCTTCTCTACCTGTAAGCTCAGAAAGACACTTGAGGGCTGCATGGTTTGTGTTGCATGAAGGGTGGGGGCACATCATATACATCAACTTCCTGTCTGTGAGGAATCCTGCCATTGTCTACATCGAGGACAAGAATATGGCTGCAAAGTGATGAAGCTTATGAGGATACTCTGGTGCTTTTGGATTTGTTGAGCTTAGATGTGAATTCCTTAGGATCTCTGATGGATAGGGATCTGCTCTGCCTCACTGCCCAGGTCCCTCTGGCTTCCATCTAGGGAGCATCTTCTAGCATTGCTGGTTTGTAGATAGGAGAGGGGTTTATAATTGGCCTGTCTCATCCTCAGCTGTCATGTGAACAATCCCAGTATCCCAAGTCCAGATGGGTAGACAACAATAAACAGTTAAGATCAATGTTGAAATCAATGAAACAGACACTGAAAAACAATACTTAGAAAAGATAAAGAAAGTGGTGATTCTTGCAGAAATCCTTTGCACTGTGGGGATTTTTAACACTCTTCCAAGGACCTCCAGGTTTTCTTTCAGATACTTCCTGTGGTCAGAGGTCAGAGGAGCAGTGGGGGTGTGACTGCATAGCCCTGCAGGGAGCCGGTGACACAAGAACAGGAACAGTGTCCAGCACCAGGGTTCACCCTACAGCAGTAGCAGCAGGACGGGAGGCACGACCTTAGAGTGAAAATAGAAGCGGATACAAAAGGAGGAATGGACATCTTTCCGCTGACTGGTCACATGGGTGTGACAGCGCCTAAGCAGCCATGCAGTGTGACAACATGACCTAGAAAATCTGGTCCCCTGGGTATACTGGTCTGTATCCTGACGCTAAGGGAATCTTACCCACCAAGGGCATCTGGCAGGACACAATCCCTCAAACTGCTGTGTCATGCAACCTGAGAATCCAGGAAGTAACATTTCATGGTTTTTTTGGGGGGGTGTCTGGAATTTCCAGCCTAAGTGGTCAAGGCTCTGAGAGTCACATCAGGCCTCACCACCTAAGTCCAGGCCCAGTCGATCCCTCCCAGCCTCAGATCTTGCATGCTGCACAGAACTCTGTGCCGAGTTCCAGAAGATCAGCAGAAGAAACTTCCTAGTCCCCCGGTCAAAGCTGCTGCACATTCTGCTGGTGTCTGGTGCTGGAGACTATGCTGGTGCTGGTACCCTCACTTATGGCCCTTTCCACATAGATTTACCTATCAAATAAAGTCCATTCACTGTAGAAGATGTTGTGGTCCTTCGCCTGCAGCTTGTAGATGTATCTGACACTCCTGCCCCAAGTGTAGATACACAGAGAAGACGGGTCTGTAGTGTTGTGTTCCAGACATGGGAGCAGAGCTGCTGGAGAATGCTGACAAAGGGGAAAAGTGTCGTGAGAGCTGCAGGGCTCAGGATGGACACACGGCTCTCAGGGACTGGTGATGTTAGCATCTGGAGGCTTTAGAGCTCTGTCCTTGGGTCCCTGTGAGACAGGCAGGTCCAGACCCGCCCTGTGAGAATGGAGACAGCCCGGGACACTGGACTGAGACATCCCTTGTTTTCAAAATGTGATTGACAGTCTGCATATTAGCTAAATATGCACAAGTTTTTGCTAGCTTGTGTGTGTATCTGTGAGGGTCAGAGGACATCTTGTAACAGACAGTTCTCTCACCATGTGGGTTCAGGGAACTCTGTTCAGATTTGGCATCAAATACCTTTATCCACTGAGTCATCTCACAAGCTCTCTTTCTTTTAAACTTTGTTTTAAGACTACTTTGTGTCTGTATGCATGCCAGATGTGTGCATCTGTGTGGACATATGCATTTGTATGTGATAAGATCATGTATGGGTGTGCTTGTGTACATGAAAACAAGAGGTCGAGATTACATGAGTTCCTAATTTCCTCTAATTTGTTAGTCTCTCATTAAGCCTGGAGTTCATTTCAGCTAGGCCAGCTGCCCAGTGCACCACACCCCAGGCTCCTCCTGCTTCTGACTCCCCAGTGATCAGATTACAGCTGTACTAGTGAAGTTATTGAACACAGGCTCTCATGCTGGATGAGCCAGCTCCTCTGACCGAGCCATCTCTCCAACCTTCCCATTTTCTCTTGATAGGATGGTTAATGAGGGTCTCAGACCTGTCTGGTCAGAAGGGGAACATCTTATACTTGTCAAAGTGCTGAGTAGTGCTCAGGCCTCCACACTCTGGAAACCAGGATCCCACCCCTACTGCCATTACAGCAGCACAGATGTACCCAACCAGGTGTCTACTCAGAGCAGGACCATGACAAAGGATGAAAGGAAAAGAGGTAAGGGCTGGGGATGGATGGGTCAGACATGGTTGTGAGTCTTGGGCTTTAGGACTGGTCACACCATGGTTGAGGACTCCCAAGAACTTACAAACCCCTTTCTCAAAGAGCCCAGGAACTTCAGGCATGGGCTGGGAGCTCTAGCAAAGGGAGCAGGAAATAGTCACTCACTCTGTACCCACTGCCCAAGAATGCCATGCCCAGCTCTCACAACTCAGACTGAGCCGGACACACCCATGAGCAGTAACATCCTGATGGTGTTTCTGTCTGTCCTGATCATTGTGCAGTCAACAGAGACTGCTGCCCAAAACAGGAACTTGATGATGTCAAAGCATTCAGCCCTCCAGGCAATGACAGAAACTGAGCTGTATAGTTGTCCCCTGTCTCCCTGAAGTCTCAATTAAAAGGAAAACCCTTCACCTGAGCACTTCTGTTATAGAAGACACCCTGATGTTCTTTGAATTCATCCAAGGTCATCTGGAACTCAACATATCCAGTAGATTTCCTAGAACACAGGGCAAGAGGAAGATCATCTCCTAGACATCTGTCCCATCAGTCCCTGTTCCCGCCCACAGGATATGACACAGGGTGAGCCTAACCCTTCATCCTGATGCCTGAAACAGTGGCTACACTCACAGATTACACCATGTTATGAACCTTTGCCTCCTCCCAGGAGGAGAGGAAGATAAAGGTAGATTCAGAGCCATGACTGATGCATTCTCTGAGTCCAGATGAATACTATAGCAAGCAGACACAGCTGGTCTGTAAAAATGGTAGATATGATGTGGTCAGAGAGAACAGTTCCCAGACCAAAGACCACACTGCTAAGTGCCAACTGGACCTAACTGTCCTGCAGATAATTGAGATACGGCCCAAACCTTACTCTTGTTCAAACAAATTAAAAAATGTAAAACACAAAAAATTTTCTTGATGTGTTTCTGGAGTTCATTTTTCATGAGCCTTAAATCATAAAATAAAAATTCCAAAAAGAGCACTTTTGAAGAAAGACAAATATTGGGAAGCTACAAAATAGGTAAGGGGTGCTGTGATGTCAGAACAGGCTTCCCTAAGCCATTCCTCAGCTTCAGGATGCTCCCCAGAGGATAGGCAGACACGATTCTGCCCCCCATCGGCTGCTTGGTGTAATGTCATTCTGTACAGACGTCAGCAGAAAGGTAAGGCAGGGCAGCTCATGACATCCAGCTGTGACTCTTTTTAGCTGTATGCGATGCTCATAATGTTCACAGGCTCGACCTCAGAAACTCCAAGTCCTACCCCAGCTCCTCAGAGCTGCAGAGGTCACCAGAGGCCATTGCTTTCCTCTCTATATTGGGGGCTGCAAACCCCTGGTCTCTTGACTTTCTTTGCCTGCCTCAGACCCTTTGCCTGCTGGAGTGAAACAACTTGTTTTCCTGTGTCTGCAGCTGCTTTGAGCACAAGACCATCATGAATTCCTGATGGCAGGGGAGTGATTTCTGGTGCGTTTTATAGCAGGAAATCTCAAGAGCTGGGGCATGGCTATCAGTTAAGGATCCCTATATGAACTTCCCTGGAGCACAATAAAGTTGACATTCTTGTTTCAGGGTTTACCCGGGTCCCTGTGTCTCTGTGTCTCTATCTATGTGCGCGTGTTTTTTTAATCTCCAGCCTAGTTCTCGGCTCACGTACTGTCCCGTAGTGCAGGCGCTACACTCTCAGGCCTCAATCAGCAGGAGCAGTTGCAGTCTCCATGTATGTGCTATGCTCCTGGCCGCCCTGCAGCTGCCATGTCCTAAACTGAGTGACCCAGGAGGCGGGGCCTGCCTGCTCTCCCTGCACAAGATTTTACCATGATTTGCATCACTTTGTTAGCATGGAGCTGAGTGGACTGTGCTAAGTATTGGAATAAGCCATCCAATCCCGACTGTCATTGAATGTGAGGAAGCTTTGTCCCAAGAGAGAACACTCTCAGAGAAGGGCATGCCTAGCCTTAAATCTAGAACCTAAGCCACCAACAGCAGCTCCCTCCCTGTCACAGGGCTGTACCTTCAGCTCAGGCTGACGTTGGTCAGCTCACACTGAACTGTCAACAAAGGAGGCTTGCTTGTCTTCCTTGGGATGTGTGACTTGGTCTCCATGAAGACGGTGATGTAATTCTCAGTTGTATGACCTCCAAAATGAGCATTGCTTAAAACCAAGCACAATTTTTAGAAAGTAAAAGTGAAGAAAGATGTAGGGTTTACTGAGGGCTCCTCTGTCCAGAACCAATCCCGGTGACACCCACTACACAAACTGTGGCTGATGCAGGCCATGGGATAGGGCTCAGCCGTAAAAAGAATGAAGGTTTGACCCAAGGGTTGGGGGCTAGGGAGTCAAAAGGGAGGGGAGACCTGGGATGTAGAAAGGGAGAAGGCTGGAGGAGGGGCACATGAGTCTAGCTGGGTCTCTGAGGAGGAAAAGGGAAGGTGGCCTCAGGGTCCTGAAGATACCTTGGTCTTTGCCTTTCATTGGCTGTGATGAGTGCCATCCTCACTATGTCTGGGCACATCACAGCTGATCCCAGAAGAAATGTCAGGATGAAGCTGATGACCTCCATAGGTCTGTCTCAGCTCTGGCCGTTTCTAGTCCGTGAGTGTGATTGATCCCAGTGCTCAGGAACACTCAGCAGACCTGAACTGAAGCCCTCTCTGGGGAACAGTCCTGGGTGCTGAGGAGCACCGAAGAGTCCTAAACACACGGACTAAAGAGAACACAGACAAGGCAGCACCACCCCCAACACCCACAGACTGAGTAGGAAGGGGACTTCAAGGTGTGAGGATAAGCAGAGGCCCTGGAAAGTTGAGGGGTTGAAACAGGCGGACTGCACAAGTCAAGCAGACACATTTGGAAGCGTTCTGTGGTCTTATCACCGTTGGTCATCTTCCTAGGGTCTTCTGGGACAGATAAAGAGGTCAGTAAAGATCCTAGACAGGAACGTGGCATGAACAATTCTCAGACCCACTTCTGAAGCTGCCTATGTTAGGGGAATCCATGGCATTATAAGACTCTCACTGGTCTTCTGATATGTAAGTCTTTGTGTAGAAGTTTCTTTCTGAAGAGTTCATTAAGAATCTGATCTCAGGAGCTATAGAGCTGGCTCAGCAATTAGGAGCACTGGGTGCTGTCCTGGAAGACAGAGGTTCAATTTCCATCACCCACACAACAGCTCACAACTGTCTATAACTCTAGATTTAGGGGATAGGACTTCCTCAAACAGACATATATGCAGGTCTAGCACCAATGCACCTTAAAAAAACAAAAACAAAAAAAAGAATCTCTGATCTCAGCCAGGTGAGGTGGCATACTCATTTAATGCCAGCACTCTGTAGGCAGAGGCAGGTGAGTCTCTGCTAGGTAGAGGCCAGTCTGATCTGCAGAGTAAGTTCTGGGACAGCCAGAGGAAGCCTGATTCGAAAAACCAAAAAAAAAAAAAACCTATGATATCTTGTATATCGTCACCTTCCAGGTCAGTGTTGGTTCCAGTCACCTCTTCTGGAGGGCCTGGCACTAAACCCAGGAACAACCCAGCCTCTAAGTCAAGCCATTCATAGATCCATCATCTCAGTGCCCTTCCTCATAATGGACCCAGACTTCAGTTCTGCCCAGGACAGTCCATTGTCTACAGATGGACAGATAGACCATCACAGGCCCTGCTGCTCAGAGGAAAGATGATGCCAATAGACAAACCATGCTGGGCCTAGGATGCCCAGAGCAGGTGCCTGCAATCTGGGTGACTTCCTGCTGATTACACCTGCTGGAAGACCACATTGATGGAAAGATGGAAAGAGATGAAGAATAATTACTACAAAACGCCAGCGCCAGCCAACGCCAGGCACGGGAGGCTTCCACAGGAATGACAAGTACACGTGGCACAGTAGGAACCCACTGCACATGGAGGCTTCGGGACCCTCCTCAGAGAAGAGATTACATGGCTCCAAGAAATCTGCATGGGATACCTCTTGTGTCCCAAGGATGCCTGACATTCTGAACCAAACCCTGCCAATATCGGTGGGTCCAGGAAGTTCAAGGTCTTGATGGAGTTACCCTGGTACCCAATGAAGTGCAGTTGATTCTTGCCTCCTCCTGGGATAAGAACCCATCATCACAGCTGGCTTTCCATACTATTCAGTGCGACCCTCATGGTGATTTGGGGAAGTGCACTCATGACATTAGAATGCACTGGCAAGGAAATGCCCTGGAGATAGGCTGTGGTGGCCTCTTTTTCTTCCCGGTGAGTTGGCCACTTGTCCACAAGGACAAAGGGGCAGAAACGTTAACAGAGAGCTGTTTTCATTTTGTTTTACATACAGACTGGTTTCCCCTCCCTCCTCTCCTCCCAGTACCCCCCTTCTCCCCATCCCTCTCCTTCCACTCTTCCTCTGTCTCCATGCAGAGAGGGGCAGGCCTCCCATGGGCATGAGAAAAGCACAGCACATCAAGTTGAGGTAGGGTCTAGTTTTTCCCCTTGTGTCAAGGCTGGGCAAGGTAACCCAGCATAAGGAACAGGTTCTCCAAAGGCAACCAAGCGCCAGCAACAGGTCATGATCTCACTGCTAGAAGCCTTCAAAAGAGACCAAGATACACAACTGTCACACATGCAGAGGGCCCAGGTTCAGTTCCACGGAGGCTCCCTAACTGTTTATCTTGCGAGCTCAGGTGAGCTAACAGATTTTTTAAGGCTCATGAACACAATGGAAATTGCCTTCCAGGAGACTGCTTCCAGAGTAGGAAAATGTGTAGGACTGGGAACCTCAGCAAGGGAATCACCTACTCTGCATTAAACAGCATATTCCTATCCCAAAACTCCTAGCACAAGTCTTAGTCATCAACTGTGGAGGCAAAGTCCTATCGTAAGGCTCCTAGCACAATGTGAACTACCATCTGTGCAGCAGGGGGAAGCTTCTGCAAGGAACTGCAACCAGCCTCATACTAGAAATAAGTCAGGAATCCAGATCTAGGTAAAATCTCCAACCAAGGTCAAGTAGAGAACAGGGTGCCTTCTTCAGGGGAGATTGGGGAGGAGAGGGTCCTCCATGTTGCCAAACTAGGAGAGAGGAGCCAGGCCAGGTAGACTGTCACCTCTGGCGAGCAGGGCCTCCCAGCAATGGGCGACATCCAGATAGATAAGATCACGCCAAGGAGGACTGCATAGACAAATCACAGCACTGCACATTCTTCGAAGGATCTTCCTAATAGTCTCCTGGTCCTAGAACAAGCCAGCACCCTAATGGATGACACCCCCACTCCTGCCATGGCCACCAGGTGATCAATGCCTGCCATTAAGCCCTCCTGGGACCTCACTTCAGGCCTGGAGCCCCACACACCCATCCTTACACTCATCCCATCACACACCAGCTGGCTTTGAGAGGACACAAGCACAACTTATGAGAGGCACCTAGGGTACAACAGCTTTGCAGACCTGCACGCAGTCCATTGTGGCCTTTGCCAAGAAAAAAACACCATGAGAACCAAGAGGAAGCTGAAAGCGTCCTAGCCACTTTACCCCCCCCCCCCTCTCCAAAACAACAGCCAAGTCTCTGGGCTGTGAGAACATCCTGCCAAGACCCCTCACCACCCACAGACACACAGAGACACCAGGGAGATGATGAAGTTCTTTAATGAGAAGCAGGGGAGTGAGAGACAGAGGGAAGGGGTGGGTGAAGCCAGAAGGGAGAGGGAGGGAGCACTTCTGTGTCCTGCGCTCAGGAGATCTGGGTGCAGCAATACTCTGAGGCAGCCTGGACCCCAGCATCCCTTGCTGTGGGAAAGAGGAGAGTCAGTGGAGCCAAAATGATTCATGCAGGGGAAAAATGTTGGGATGCTGGGGTCTCCACTCACCAGACCCAAATAGGGCATAGGTCATTTCACTCCTCCCTCTGCAAACCCCATCCCCACAGTTCTCCATGCTCATGTGTGAAAAGGGGATAGATAATTTCAGGGCAAGAGCATGGCAAAGGGATGAAAGAATACTGTTGGACTCAGGCTCTGCCCACACAGGCGCATAGCAACGTGGGCAGATCTCTGAACAGCATCTCCCAAGCATCACACAGCAAAGAGGAACCCAGGAAGGCTGCTAGACCCTAGGCATGGCTGCCATATCCTAAAAGCAATCCATGCTATGAATAGAGTCAACATGGTAACTGAGGGGAAGGGAGCTGCACGGGAGGGATTTCCCTTCTGCACAGAACTGCAGGGGATGCATTCAGAGAGGCATTCTCTCCAGTTGCAAACCAACTTCAGGGTATCAGTGAGGGATATTCTAAGTCCAGGAAACAACAACCCTGAAGCAAAATACCCATGGGTAGAGTGTGTTCCAGTAGCACAGGCTGTACCTGTCCACACAGGTAGGCAAAGGTTAGAACACAGGGTCTCCAGAAGCCCCAATGACCCCAGGACCATGATTTCCTCAAGTGTCCCACAAAAATGACCACTTACCCTAATCGCTTCCTAGAGGGCAGGTTTCTGTCCAAGAAAGAAAGAACATAATTCAGAAGGTCCAGGGAATTCAGTCAGAAAACCAAGGCCCTCCATCAGCCAGCATGTATCCCATCCCCAAAGGACAAAGCTGAGTGAGAGGCAGCCTGTTGTCCTGAGGGACTCGCTGCCTCCTTTGTGTAGGATGGGAGAACATGGCAGCTTGCTTCCTACCACTCTGCCTGAGGATGAGGATGCTCTCTGTGTTGAGGCCTCCAGCCTTCACAGCATTCTGAAAATCTTCCAGGGCCTCCTGGTGGAAGTCACGGTCTCTGCCTATAGAAGAGAGCACAAGAGACACACGGTCAAAAACACACACCGGGGAGAGCAGAGAGAGCCCCCACCACACCACAGAAAAAAAAAAAACAGAGGGAAAAGGGAGACACAGCCCACACACAGAGGGAGATAAAAAACAGCCCCGGGGAGAGAGAAGAAAACACAGGGGGAAAAAGAACAACAAAACAACAGCCACACCCCCACATCACACCGAGAACACACGCACACTGCCCCCACATCACACCAGAGTCTCTCACAGGAAAAGGGGACACACTGACAAAAACCACACCACAGAAAAATATCACACCCGGCGCAGAGCGCCCCGCGCCCCCTCTCCGCTATATGGGCACAGCCCACACACACAGAGAGCGCACAAGACGCTCGGGCGCTCTCCCACACAAAAACACAAGAACACGCGCTGAGAGGGGCGCGGCTCTATATAAGAGAGACCCTGCTCTACACACACCCATACCACAGCCAAAACCAAAACAGGGGAGACCCCCCTCACACCCTGAAAATCTGGCCCACAACACAAAAATAGAAAACACACACAAGAGTTACAAAACGCAAAAGTGCCCCCCGTATATGGTGTTTACACAAAAAAAGATAGAGGCCCCCCACACAACAGAAGACAAGATAGACACCCCCAGAGCCCCCACATCTGGAGAGAGAGACACACAGAGACCCAAAAAAAACACCCCCCCCCCAAAAAAAAGATAAAAGGGTCCCCGCACACCTCAACCGAACCTCCCAACAAGACCCCAGCCCAGACGACCACAGCTTACCCACCAACCCACACCACCAGCCAAAAGAAACACCCAAAACAAACCAGCAACACAAAGGGAACCACAAACAGCCAAAACTCAGGGGCACAAACGAGGGGCCACAAAGGAAACCAGACATATCCAACCACAGACACCCCCCACCAAACCCCCACAACAAACAAACCAGACAAAACGGGACACCACTGAGCACTACTGTTAACTAAACTTAACACAACCCAAAACAAGCAAAAACAAGCAAAGACCAAGAAAGAAAAGGCAGCAAAAAGATCACACAACATCAGACCGTAGGGGAACTTACAGGGAATGATCGAAAGGAAGGATCGACAACCAAGGCCCACACCCAAAGAACAAACCAACATAAGAAAACAAAAAGAACAAACCAAGAAAAGAAAAAGACTAAAAAGCAACCCCATAAACCCCCAGAACCAACCCCGATACACTGCCTGGCCTGACGTCCTGTCAAGACGACCACCGAAGGGGAACACCGAACAAAAAAAGCACACAAAACAAGCCCTTTCCTAACACAGGGTTGCGTTCCTACAACCGTACCCTAACTAAGTAAACAGCCGATTCTCATCTAGGGACCCATCTACCACACCCGATGTAGTGTTTGGTGTCAGCTGTTCCCTTCCCATCAGGAAAACTGCCTCATGGGAGCCATCATGGGAATTAACAGGGTTAGAAGAAGCAAAGGTCCTCAGGCCATGGGTCACCGTGGGATGGCCACACAGGTCTCATGTGTGTCAAGGAGGTTGGGTACAGCCCTCACAGGCCAAGGGACTCACAGGCTGTGTATTTTATCGGCACAGATGTCTTCTCTAGGACAGTGTTCATCTCGTGGCATCGTCCTTCAATCCTGGAACACAGAAGTCTGTGAGACACACTGCCCAGCCACACAACTCTCCTCCTGGCAGCACCCACAATATTGTCTACAGGTGCCTGGTCCCAAGGTGACCAAGGAAGTGCAGGCTTCACTGGGTCCCAATTACATTACCAACAGGCCTCCTGAGTCACGTGCTCAAGTCCTCTGACTCCCACAATGACTCAGTTTTGTGTCATGTCACATGCTGGCTGTACCCCGACAGCCTCTTGCTCACTCCCTCAGAGAACCTGAGCTACTTGGTTGGTAGACATCGTCTGAAACAAATCCTCCCTTCCTCACCTGCATACTGTGTGACTCCTGGGCCTCACCCTCTGTCTCTGGAGATACTTAGGGAGGAGCCCAACAATCCCTGTCACCCAGCCATTGAGGAAACGACTCAGAGAGCATGATTCGGGGAAAAGAAGAAAGAGCTCACTCCAGGGTAACTGACAGGGCAGGGGCTGCCCAAATGCCGGACCTGGTAAAGACAGCTCAGACACTGTCTTCTTCAGGAGCTACTAAAGCGACAGGAACCCAAATATGAGATCAGACAAGAAGGTAGAGACCACAGGGATGGGAAGTCACACAGGTGTGAGACAGCACAGGTAATAGTCTTCAAAGAGAAGAGCTCACACACATGACAGGTCACACCAGAGACTGGTCCCAAAGGTCACACCAGTGGGAATAGGCTGGGATTTCAGTGTCTCTGCAGAACCTGATAAACTTTCTCCCTGGGGTGCCGTACACCTCTCAAGTGTTGTGAAATCCTGGCCCCTGCCTCCCTTACAGGCAGAATTTTACGCTAGAGAGAAAACAGACCCAGACTGAATGTTTATCCTGGATTTGGCACTGAAACCCTTCTCCAAGGGCCTGGGTCACTGACAAAGGATGTCCCATAGAATAGAAAGTGGGTGCCACTTCCATATGAGATATTTTCTCTGCACTACTGACTGTACCATGGTCATCTCTAAAGTGAGACACCCTCAGTGGTTCTGTGGTCCCAGTCCCCCAGCTAACCCCATGCACCCCACTCAGCCCCCAGTTCTCCTATGTGGCAAAGGCCAAGAAGAATGCTACCAACTCAGTTGGCACACACTCACAGGACAGTGAAGTTGACTTGCAGGTTGCCTCCTTCCAGGGTCGTGATGGTCATGGGAGTCACAGACATAGACCTTAAATCCAGGCCAGGAATCTCTTTGTCAGATGCTGTAGCTTTCAAATACCACATTCCTGTCAGCTGGAGAAGGCACCCGCCCATCAGGACTCAGAGAGACCTCAGGACTGCCCCTAGTCCTTAGCCCTGTCTCTAGCTTGCCTCCATGTTCTGGACATGTGAAGTGTTTCCCCTTCTATCAACCCATCAAATAAGCTAGTTCAACCAGGGCCACAGCAGTGTGGTCACCAACCCTTGCAGGTGTGACACTATCACAGACCCTGCACTCCCAGAGAACAGTGAGGAGAGATGGACTCTGGACTCTGACCTCCTCCACCCTGTGCACCCAGAACCATCTGACCAGATTCCTTGTGCTGTGTCTGGCATTCCCTCAGAGCAGGGGTTCAAGCCTGGCTCTGAAATGATGTCTCTTTAGATGAAGAAGCAATGGCCCCTCCAACCCACAGCATCAGTTCCTTCTGCCCCATCTCCCATAACCCCCCTCGCAGCCCCTGCCCTGCTCAGCCTCACATCTATATTCTCTTCTGTGACACGGAAGGCCTGGGCCTGTAGGGCAGCAACAAGGCCGAGGCCAAGGCACAGGATCAGGGTCTTCATCTCCAGAGTCTGTCCTCACAGGTCCCCAACAAGTCACTGAGCTAGCTGAGGAGGCTGTGCTGGGGCTCCACTCAGCTGCCCTTTATACTGCCTAAGCCCAGGGTCCCCAGGAAGTTGGCAAGGATGACTGATCAGTCCCTTCCTGGACATTCACCATGGCCAGCTTTTCAATGGACCAGATAAAGGTCATCATTGTTGGAAATTTCTAGATAACACTCAATACCCAGAGGATGATGGGACAGGGCTACTTGTAGATTTGCCCTGGCAAGAAAGTGAGTCTGAGGTAGAGATGCAGCCTCCCTTGTCAGGAGCCCTGAGGGTGAGAAGAGCGGGACGAACCCCTCCTGCACACAGTGTGCTCATCCAGCTGGCTGACACGCTCATTGACACAGAGGAGGTCACTGAAGCCAGACAGTCCTGAGCTCCATTCTCAGGAACCTTCCTGAATCCCAGGGCAGGACACCGAACCTTAGATTCATCTTGGAAAAAGAGGGAAGTGGGAGCCTACTATGTGACTCTCAAGGTGTGTGCCTAAAGATGTGTCCCCTCCTCAGCAAGGTGTGCACTAGCCCCTGCTCATATGCAGAACAACGGTGGCTCAGACATAGAAAGAAAGCAAGGCGGTCATATGTACACAGCCATGGGACAGAATCACAGACTGGAGCTGGTGGCTCAGCTGTTAAGAGTCCTTTCTGCTCTTGGGTTGAGTTCCTAGCACCCATAGGGTGGATCACAGCTACCTGCAGCTCCAGTTCCAGGGGATATGTGCTTTCTTAGGCTCTCAATTACCTGCATGCATGTGCTATGTATAAACTCAGAGAGACTTGCAGTCTGGTAAATGCCTAAGGCACATGGACTCCTGTCTTGAAGCTGCAGATGGCTAGGGGTCTTTTCCCTAAGGAGTATGAGAGGATTCCTTGATACATTAGGAGCCTAGAGGGTTCCTATGGCTCCTATACGACACTGTTTATAACTTACTCTCCTTGTGTCCAGCACCCTCCAGGTCTATGTTGTTGTCTGGGCAACCGTGTTGCAGTATGTTCACTCTCTGTGGCCTTTTGGGTGAGGTAAGACATCTCGAGTTCAGTTCCAAAGCTCTTATTCTCAGCCTTGGGTCAGGAATTCTGAATAAATCTCCTCCTGGGACGGGCTGTCCTTGTTACCATTTTTTGTTTGGTTTTGCTTTTCAAATTTTTCCAATTCTCTGTACTTTAATATTCAAGAGCATCACAGCTGAGCGGAGCACTGGCATTGAAGGCTGAAGCCCTCAGACTTCCGATGGAATGAAGACTGCAAGGTGACAGAGAAGGGAAAAGTGGGCAGGCAATATGACCCTCTCCTAAACAAAATATCGGACAAAAGCAGCTTCCGGTTGGCTTACTGGCTAGCAATAAATGTCAACTTGCTACGACTTATATTCACCTGGAAAGAGAGTTTCATTTTGGGAATTATCTAGATCAAGTTAACCTGTAGCCTTGTCTGTGTAATTGTCTTCATTATTATTGACAGCCCTCTGTGGGCAGCACTGATGTGGGATTCTCTTCTGTCTATGTGTTGCTTTTATTGGTTAATGAATAAAGAAGCTTCTTTGCTCTGTGATCGGGCAGAAAGGAGCTAGACGGTGAGGGTAGGGTAAGCTGAATTCTGGGAGAAAAAAAGTGGAGTCAGTGAGATGCTTCATAACCAATGCTGAAGGAGACAGACACCTGGGAATTTTACCAATAGGCCACTACCTCGTGTTGGTGTACAGATTAATAGAGATGGGTTAATTCAAGATATAAGAATTATCTAGAAATATTCATAATCTATTAGGCCAAACAGTATTGTAATTAATATAGTATCTGAGTGATTATTTGGGTCTGAATGGCCCGGAAACGAATGAGCAGTCTCCACCAACACAGCACCATATGGGCCCTGAAGTGTATTGGTGAAGATATCTAGCTGCGTGCTAAGCAAGCTAGCAGCATGTGTGCATTTATTTCTTTTTGTTCTTGGCTGTGGATGTGATGTGCCTGGGCCGCCTTAGCTTTCCCTCAGTCATGGACTCTGGCTTATAACTGTAAGTCAGATAAACCACTTAAGTCTGTTTTTTTTTTTCTATTTTTGTTTTGTTTTTTGTTTTTACACATTATCTACAATGAAACTTTCCTGTCTTAAGTTGATTTTTATTAAGGTATTTTATCACTGCAGTAGAAATGAAACCAGACTGTTGAGAAATTATTTTATCTCCTGGTCTCTGAGGGTTCACTCTGTGGTCTCTTGAACCTGTGTGTTTAGGCTGAGTACTGGGAACTTGTGGTAGAAGAGGCTTTCCATCGCCTGAAAACAAGAAACAGAGAAACTGAAGAGAAACCAGATCAATTCCTCAAAGACAACTTTTAGTAACCTACTTCATTTAACTAGGTCCTATCTCCTAAGGCTTCCAGAACCTTCTCAAATAATATCAACAGCTAAGGACCAAGAGTATACCACATGAACCTATGGGAGATACTTCATATTCAAACCCCTAAATCCCAAAGACATGAGTGTCTCATAATACATAATGCATCCAAGAGTCTTCCAAGTTGTAACTGCTGGAGCAGACTTCAAAGTCTGCAGTGCAAAATTCCCTGTGAGATTCAAGGTAAACCCTTAGCTCTATGTCCCTATAAAAGAAAAACAGAAAATGTCATACTGCCAAGATAAAATAGGACAGAGGAGACATCCCATTCCCCACGACTCATAAGAAGAAAGCAGGGGATCAAAGCAAGACTGAAACCCAGATGGGGAACCATTAAGTCCTATCGTCTATGTCCTGCTCTTAAGTCACACAGTGTGGTCATCACAGCTCAGACAATCCCAGGAAAGCCAACCCCTAAGATGCTGGTAGGTACACCCTGGCTTGGGGATACCTCTCTGGGGCTGGTTTTGTTTGCTATCTGAAGCTCTTATCAACAGAGAATTTTCATTCCCTATATCTATAAATTCCCAAGGTAAACAATACATTGTCCTCATAGTTACTCTCTCGGGAGCTGCTTGCAGGAATCCGGAGTCTGCTGTTCATTGCCTAGCCTCCAGGACTTTCTCTGAAACCTGGGTGCAAGCCTCCACTTCTAGGTCAACGTGGATTGTGCATGCCTGCAAAAGCCTCACTGCAAACGCAGTTCCTGGTCCTGCCAAAAGGGCAGCAGATGGTAGTAGCAGCCTCTGAGTACCTGGTTACTGAGGGAAATGGATCTGGGGAAAACAACGTCTGAGTCAGATCTATCCACGTGAAGGAAATTCTTTCAAATGAATTTACTCTTTTGTGCCCATGAGACTGCAGTAAGTGGGGCCTCACCAGTTCACCAAGGTATGGTTCTCATTGTCTCAATTAAAACTATTTGATTTCTTTTCAATGGCTGTAATTTTTTTTCAGAAACAGTGACTTTCTTAGTTGCAACATTCCATGAGCTTCTATGATGAAAATGCAAAAGTTTCTCCAAGTCTTTCTACTCTGTATTTTGTTCTTGATTCTCGCAGTGAACCCGACCAACAATAACCCTACTGTAGTCTCGATTCTGGGCTGCCTTGAAATTTCCTCAACTAGATTAATTAGTGTGTCACAGTTACTTCAGCCTTTCCCAAAGACCTGGGACATGAACAAACAAGTTCTCTCCCACAATGTGACACACACTTCCTCAAGCCCAGTTCCCAATAACGGTGTCATTTTCGTCGATTCCACATGAGTGCAGTCTTTACTGTTGGTCTCACGTTCTCACAAGAACACTCCTTACATCTTTTCCTCAGAATACTAGGGCTTCTCCAGCCATTGTCTCCAAATTTGTCAGGTTTCTCCCGCAAACCAGTTACAATGGCTCCTGAACCACATTGTCAGGTAGCCATGGCAACAAGCCCACTTCTCCAATATTATTTTTTTAAAAAAAATATCTTAGGGGCTTGGAGAGATGGCCCAGAGCTTAAAAACACTGCCTGCTCTTCCAGAGGTCCTGAGTTCAATTCCCAGCAACCACATGGTGACTCACAGCCATCTGTAGTGAGATCTGGTGCCCTCTTTTGGCCTGCAGGCACACATGCAGGTAGAATACTATATATATACTAAATAAAAGATCATTTTTCAAATTTTTATCACATTATTTAGTGTATGTATGCACACATGTGGACACATTCACACCATGGAGTGCTTTTGGAAGTCAGACCACAGCTTGGAAGAGTTCACTCCCGACACCACATAGGCCCCAGTGGCCTGACTCAGTTTATCAGCGTTGGTGGCTGAGACCTTCACCTGTTCACATGTTGAGCTATCCCCCCCAGCCCCTGGTCTACACAACCTAAAGGAAGTTAGGGTTCATCTGGCTCCTTGCTTCAGAGATTTCAGTTTGTCCTGGCAAAGGGCATGGCAAACCAGCCTAGTTGCACTGTGAAGGAAACACACCGAGGGCTTCACTCTCTGCTTCTCCTTTTTGAGAACTCATCTCCCCCCGGCCCCATTATTCCCTTCCCCCTACTGAGGGATGAGATCATCCATCTTCTCTCATGCGGCTCTCCTCACTTTAGCTAATCCTCTTTGGATTCCCTTAAAGATGCGTCGAGTCATATTTTGCTAAAGTCCTAGGCCCTTCTCCATCTAATCCAATCTCAGACAGGATTCACAATCACTCTGGGCCTATGTGATGGGTTGTGAGGATATCTTCAGAAATGGCTTTCCCAGTACCAAGTCACTGTATGGAACTATCTGCTGTCCCTATGGATGAGGGTACAGAAGATTCCCCCCTCAAGTATCTGCTGAACTCTAAGAACAAGGATAGAAAGTTCTAGCTTCCTGTGGCTCACAGAAAAGTTGTCCGAACTTGTAGATTTCTTGGGTGTTTTTGGTGCCCTGTAGCCCAAGCCAGTATTGAAGGCTCAGAGTCGGCTCCCAAGCTTCAGTTCCTCTCAGAATAGTTAAGTCATTCAAAGCCAGCATGACACAGATATGAAGTTAGCTCTCCAGTGGTGCAGAAAATGGAATAATTGTCTGAGACCCACTTCCTCATAGAGGAGCCAAGCCATCTGAAGCCAGCACAGCTCGGGTATGAGGTTGGCTCTCCACAGATGCAGATAACTGTGTAATGGAGACTCACTTCCCTGTGGAAGGGCCAAGCCAGCTGAAGCCGGAATGCTGTAGATCTGAGACTAGTACTCACGGAAGCACTGTACAGTTTGGGGTGAGGACTCGGACAGTGTTATTGATGAGCGTGTCTTTTGCTGACGTTTGAAAGGTCAGTCGCTACGCTTTAAAGACACGTCCTGTTGCCTGTCATGGCTCCTTACTCAGGGCTGGCTGCAGCAGCCAGCGAAGCCTGGATGCCGAGACTGGCTGGGGGTGTAGAGATTGAGAATCGAAGGCTTCTTTTCCCTTTATTTTGCCGAGCAACCTTTTATACCTCTACTTCTTCTGTGGAGACCCTCTGGCCAGAAAGAACACAAACATCCTTGTCAATTACAGACCACAAGTCAGTTCCCCTATCGGGTCAGGGGGAGTGAGGGCAGCTGGATCACAACAGATGGTTCCACAGTGGTGCTGCTTATGAGGTGCTGGGGGCCACTCTGAGCTCCATGTCTCCCGACTCCTCACTATCCTGCACTTCCCTGTCCCTGACATCCACATCACTCTAATTGTTCCTTATGGTACAGCTGTCCTCTGACACACAGCCTCCATACCGGGCACCGCTTGCCTCGCAAGCTTAGCCCACATCCTGAGCTCTCTGGACTGGAATGCAGGTATTGGGCCAGCTTTTGTGCTGTCATACGGGACCTGGATGTTCTCTGACTCTGTTCAAGGGCTCACTGGGCAGGCTTCTCCTATAGGTCTTCCTCTGGGGTTCTCCGACATACCAGTGTGTTTCCCCTTGTTTGTCTGAGACAGCCCCTGTGTGTTTCTCTGGCCAGCCCCAGCAGCATAGACAGAGGGACAGGCCACTGTACACCAGTCAGAGCCTCCCTGTAGATGGAAGAGCATCATTATTCCTGAGGACATTGGCCTGTGTGGGAGGAAGGAGAGAGGAAATGAATGCCAGGCAGCCACTCACAGTGCCTCCACCAGCCCCAAAGAGACCCAGAGTGCACACAGGACATGAATACTAGAGGCCAGTGGTCCTGGAGGTGGCTGTGGCACCACAACTTGAGTGCAGATCAAAAAGATGGGCAAGAAACTACGGTGAAAAGGCAATTGTTCCCAATGAGCCGCACACTCCATGGTGACCCAGCTTAGACTCAGCGGAGAGTTTAGGGTGGGTTGAGTTTATACACAATTCTCACTTTTTTCTTAAAAGTCTAAAAATTATCTGTAATGCAAATACACACACACACACACACACATATGTGAACATTACTTTCTGTGTTTGATTGTACAAACTACCAGGAAATCTGAGATTTCAACAGTGGGAACCAAAGGTCATCTATGTGACACGCAGCTTTCCCATGAGCTCTTTGGCTTATGGTGAATCACTTTGGCGGGTGGCCACAGCTCAGGGCTCACAAAGTCAGAAGAAAGGGGAGAGATGGTCTTAAACAGTGGGGCGATTCAGACCCCTGGATGTGGGACAGGGTGAGTCTGTAGAAAAGTGGGAACTCCAGCCATGCTCAGCACTGGATGCCTCTTCTGAAGGAGGACAGGAACCCTACTGTGGAGGGCATGGGGCAGGAGATCTGCGTGGCAGCATCTGGCAAGAATCAAGGCATTTCTGTGTCCTGATCAATGGTGAATCTGGAATCTGGCAAGCCTCTGGGTGGGCCAGCACCACGCTCACTGTTTTCAACCTTGCCTTCCCTTTTTTAGGAAAAGGGGTCCAGGATGGCAGAACCCTGGCTAGACAACGAGGCACTTAAATAGCCATAATCCTTGGTCTCTTCCTCTTCCATAGGCCTGTCTAGACAAACCACAGCACTGACACATTCATGGGGCTTGCCCCACAGAGAACTTCCTGCTGTTTGTCTGGGGACCAGCTCAGGTGACAGGATACACACGATGGTTTTTCTCCCACATGGTTCATGGCCTGGAGGGCCCTCCCTGGCCGCTCCCAGCCCCCACATCAAAGTTGCCTGTGTGAAGAGGTGGAGGCCAAATGGGAAGAGACTGGGTCAGACTTGAATGAGCCTCAGTTTCCCAGGAGATGTCCTTGAGAGGCTCAGTGTTGCTTTCCTAGTGGCTTCTTTCCTGCCTCCCTCTCTTTGCGTTTCTTCCCCTTACTCCTGGGGACTTCAGTCTCCCTGGTTATAACACTTTGGGGTGGGGTGGTTGTTAAGCTGGAACTCCAGGAGATCAAGGAAGGGAAGAACTGTGTGTGTTTCCAAATGGTCCCCTTCTTTTCCATTGGTTTGCAGGGCTTAGATGGTCAAAGGGTCTGGATGACCCCACAGGAGATGCCCAGGCTTCCTAAACATCAAGTAAGTGACTGAGTTTCCAGCATGAGGTACCCAGGGTAAGGCTGGCATAGATGCCTCCAGACAACATCCATGGACATTACTTGGCTCCTGGGTGAAGTAATCTCCAGGGGTGTTCCCATTTGTGTGACATTTACTGTGACGTGGCACAAGCCATGTGTGTCCTGTGTTCAGATTAGCCATAGTCAGGAGGAACTGAAGGAGAAAGAGCCGGAAAGCAAACACAGCCTTTCTCTGAACACAGCTCCTTCTGTACACAAATATGCTCTGGTCGGGACCCCACCCTCAGCTTCCAAACCAAGGGTAGATCCTATCTCCTCAGTCACCTGAGATGCAGTCCAGTGAAGTCCAGACAACATTTACTGAGTCTCGGCCTGGAAAGATGAGGGGCCTAGCTGCTGGTTGGTCTTGACCTGCGCACATTGCAGTACCTCTTGATACAAGGAGTGAGGCCTGTGATGGAGACAGGCGTGGAGTGGAGGATCAAGTGGGACTGGGCATGGCTCTAAGCTCCCTGACGCCTGAGTAGTCAGGTCCTTCCTGACTCAGGGGAGCATCTAAGTTAGACAATGTATTGGGGATGGCAGAGGGCTGCAAAAAGTAACAGAGAGACACACAGAGTTGATATGACTGTCAGACACGTTCTGATCTTTCAGAGGACCCGGGTTTGATTCCCATCATCCACGTGGCAGCTCATAACCATCTGTAACACCAGTTTCGGGGGATCCGATACCCTTTTCAGCCCTCTTTTGGCAACAAGTATGTGTGTAGCCACCCATATACACACGTCGGCAAACACTCATAAGATAAAAGTAAACTATTTTTAAAAAGAAAACTTAGAACTCCAACAAACAGGATATCATGGTTGGATCATTTCTACTTACATAACCTTGGCTAGCCTCTTCGAAACTCCTTCTGCCCTGTGCCCACTATTCCTTGATTCCAGCTTCCTGTGGAACTGACATCATACTACTTCCTGTACGTAAAACAGAACTGTTTCAGCCTTTGCTGGCTGCGGAGTTGGAATTAAAATCATTTCTCCTCATTGATTGAGAGAATGAGGGGAACATGCAGCTTTGGCACAGATGTCCTTGTAAATTCTGCCAGGAAATAAGAAATGTGACCTTCTGTTTCATGATATACCATCAGCCTGAGGCTCCACAGTGACAGCCTGCTGTGGTTCAAGGCCCAGTACCCCTGGGACAGGACACCAGATGTTCTGGCACAAAGCCTGTTGGGGATGCTCCTGAAAGCCGAGACCATATAATAAAGATGGGTGCAATCTGACAAGACCATATGGTAAAGATGGGTGCAATCTGCCAAGACGGGTGCAATCTGCCGAGACGACCATATGGTAAAGATGGGTGTAATCTGACGTGACTGTTGGTTTCACCCACCTGTTGCCTAAAAACCTACACCACAGAGACAGATGACTGTGGCAAATGCCGTAAAAATCACATGAGACATGGGCTCCTTGCTTGTGCGTGGAAAGGCCCACACGTGAACAGTCTGGAGTCTGTCGGAGACAGCAGAGCCTAGGGTCCTAGGTCTGCCTCCTCAGCACAGCAAGCCCATGAATGAGGGCTCAGCCACCTCATCTTGTCAGCGTTCATCACACTGTGTCTGCCGCGGGGCTCTGAGGTCTAACCAGTGGTTTGCATCAATTTGTGGTCTTTTCACAAGGCACTGCATCCTGGGTGTCCTTTTCTCTCACGCCCCTTCTCACCGACTTGTTCCTTTACTCTCGTGTCTCCGGCTTTTTCCAAACTGTCTGTGGAAAATTCTTTGTGTACTTTGCCCCCCCCCCCAGTCTCAGCACCGGAAGCTGCACCTGTATCTTCCCTTGTCTTGGACCCAGAGCCGAGGGGAGGGAGGAGAGGGGAATAAGAGTATTCTTCCTCCTCATCCTCAGTACTGTGGCGACTAGTCAGTTCACACCCCCCCACCCCGATCTATATGGAAGGACTACCCACCCCTTATGCAGCAAGAAGACATTTCTCACACCACTGTTGTGCTGGCTAGTTTTATGTCAACTTGACACAAACTAGTGTCACTGGAGAGAAGGGAGCCTCATCTGAGAAAATGTTTCCATAAGATCAGGCTGTAGGAAAGCCTATAGGGTATTTTCGTAAATAGTGATCAATGGGGGAGCGCCCAGCCCATTGTAGGTGGGACAATCTCCAGACTGGAGGTCTTGGGTTCTATAAGAAAACAGCTGGATGCTTACTTACCTGGCAGGAGCCGTGCTGTGATTGGGAAGGTGGTTTTCCCAGGGTGAGGCTTATTCAATACACTCTGGATGGACTGACCCCTGTGATTTCTCCAAACTTGGGGAACTCACCTGCATAATTTGTGGTAGTGTGGGACTGAATTCATTCTCTCCCCTGGAAAAAAGGAAAGAAAAGAAAGGAAATTAGTTGAACAAGCAACATGTAATAAGCCAGTAAGCAGCACTCCGCCATGGCTCCTGCACTAACGTCCTTTAGTGATGAGCAGTGATGGAGAAGTGTAAGCTAGACAAGCCCTTCCCTCCCCAAGTTGCCTTTGGTCATGGTGTTTCTTTACGGCACTAGTAATCCTAGCTAAGACCGAAGTTGGTACCAAGATTGTGGGGTATTGCTGTGACAGACCTGACAATGTGTTTTTGGGAGGATTGTGGAAAGACTTTGGAACTTTGGACTAGAAAAGTCATTGAGTGTTCAAAATTAGTGAGATGTTCTGTGAGAGTTTGGAAAATAGGGGTTCTGAGAGCGGTGCAGAGGATGGAGGCCTGGCTTGTGAGGTTTCAGAGGGAAGCCAAGACTCTACTGGACAATTTGTGTGAAGAATCTGTGGGTGTCTGGTCAGATGGAGCCGAGAAGTTAGCCTTGCCTTAGAAGAGAGCAGCATCACTGAGGTGAAGATTTCTGGCAAGTGTTTCCTCAGGGTCAGCACGCAGTTGTCTTCCAGAGGCAACTCAGGTTGTACCTCACGCTGGCAGCCAAACTCGGTTCTGTCAGAGTCACCCAGGAGATACTGCTTTTCAAGACATGCAGGGGTCATAGGGAACAGCTAAGGCTTGACACTGTGTGGCAGGGCTGGAGTCCCTGAAGAGAGAGCCCAGGAGAGGCCATTGGTGAAAGTGCAGCCCAGTTGCAGCAGAAGACCTAGCAGTTTGGAGATGCCAGCACCGTGGGATGACCACCACGAGCAGCAGGAGCAGTGGCGTGGAGCCTGCTGGAGCCGAGAAGACAAGCTGGGCGTGCTGCAGAGGGCAGAGCTGGAGAAGCGACCCAAGAAGCCCAGACCTGGTGAGTGGATCCCAGACATTGGACATTGAGTTGATCACATAAATGGCGTTTCATTTTCCCTCTATTCAGACTGTGACTGGACCCTAGTTCTTCCCTCTTGAAGGGAGAAAGTGTTCAACTTATTTTTCACTTGGGGATGAACAAGAATGGAAAACTTGTGGCTTAACAGTGATATGTTTGTGTGTCAAGTTGACAAGGGGTCAGTTGTGCTGGCTACTTTTGTGACAACTTGACACAAGCTAGAGTCGAGAGAGAGAGAGAAAGAGAGAGAGAGAGAGAGAGAGAGAGAGAGAGAGAGAGAGAGAGAGAGAGAGAGCGCCAGAACTGAGAAAATGCCTTCAAAAGATCAGGCTGTAGGCAACCTTGTACCTGTAGCTCCTTTTCTTAATCAGTTGGGGAAGCACCCAGTCCACTGTGGGTGAGGCCAAACCTGGGTGAGAGGTCCTGGGTTCTGTAAGCTATGTTGAATAAGCCCATAAACAGCATTCCTCAGTGGCTTCTGCATCAGCTCCTGCCTCCAGGTTCCTGCCCTGGTTGAGTTCCTGTACTGATTTTCGTCAACGATGAACACAGGGATATGGAAGTGTAAGCCAAAGAGCCTTTCCTCTCCAAGTTGCTTTGGTTATGTGGTTTCCTTACAACAATACTAATACACTAGATCAACTATTCACCCAGCCTAGGCGCCATAAGCCTAGGGCCCTCTGGCACCCTGTGTTTTGTTTTTTTATTTTGTTTTCCTTCACTGATTTTTTTATTTGTTTGCATCTGTATGAGGCTGTATAAGTTTATATGCAAATGTGCATGTCAGGGCCTGAAGAGGGAAAGAGAGTGTCAGTATCCCGGGCACTGGAGTTACAGGAGGTTGTGAGCCATAATATGGGAACTAGGAATTGAACACAGATTCTCTGCAAGAGCATAAAAGACACTTAACAGCTGAGTCACCTTACCAGATCCAGTCTGTGATTCTGTCCCATTGATGATTGTGTGGGCATGTTTTCCTGTACATAAATACTCACACAGGCCTTCTTGCTTTCTTTCTGTGTCTGAGCCATCATTGTTCTGCATATGGACAGAGGCTTGTGGACCAGGAACTGTATATGCAGTGAGGCTTTTGCAGGCATGCAGAATTCACATTTACCTAGAAATGGGGGCTTGCACCCAGGTTTCAGAGAAAGTCCTGGAGGCTAGGCAATGAACAGCAGACTCAGAATTCCCACAAGCAGCTCCTGGGAGAACGTATTGCTTACCTTGGAAATTTATAGATGTAGGGAACGAAAATTCTCTGTTGATAAGAGCTTCAGACAGCAAACAAAACCAGCCCCAGAGAGGTATCCCCAAGCCAGGGTGGGTGTACCTACCAACATCTTAGGGGTTGGTTTTCCAGGAATACATGAGCTGCTAGGACCATGCTGTATGACTCAAGAGCAGGACATAGACGATAGGACTTAATGGTTCCTCATCTGGGTTTCAGTCTTGCTTTGATCCCATGTTTCCTTCTTACGAGTCCTTGGGAATGGGGATGTCTCCTCTGTTTTATTTTATATTGTCAGTATGATATTTTCTGTTTTTCTTTTATAAGGACATATGTTGAAATAGGAGCGGCGGGGCTGCGTCCCCAGCACCCGGTCGCCTGCACGGCTAGCTTTATACCCGAAATAATTACACAGAAACTATATTCTTTTAAACACCGCTTGGCCCATTTCTATCTAGCCTCTTCTAGGCTAGCTCTCACACCTGGACTAGCCCATTTCTAATAATCTGCTGTAGCCCACGGGCTGGTTTACCAGGAATGATCTTAACCTGCATCTGCCTGGAGTGGGAGAATCATGGCGACTCACTCACTCAGCTTCTTTCTCCCAGCCTTCCGTTCTGTTTACTCCTCCCACCTATGTTTTAACCTATGAGGGCCAGCCAAGCAGTTTCTTTATTACTTAACCAATGAAATCAACAGATTGATATATGACGCTCCCACATCAGACATAGAGCTAAGAATTTACCTTGAATCTCACAGGAAATTTTGCGCTGCAGATTTTGAAGTCTGCTCCAACAGTTACAACTTGGAAGACTCTTGGATGCATTTTGTATTATGAGACACTCATGTCTTTGGGATTTGAATATGAAGTATCTCTCATAGGCTCATGTGGTATACTCTTGGTCCTTAGCTGTTGATATTATTTGAGAAGGTTCTGGAAGCCTTAGGAGATAGGACCTAGTTAAATGAAGTAGGTTACTAAAAGTTGTCTTTGAGGAATTGATCCGGTTTCTCTTCAGTTTCTCTGCTTCTTGTTTTCAGGAGATGGAAAGCCTCTTCTACCACAAGTTCCCAGTACTCAGCCTAAACACACAGGTTCAAGAGACCACAGAGTGAACCCTCAGAGACCAGGAGATAAAATAATTTCTCAACAGTCTGGTTTCATTTCTACTGCAGTGATAAAATACCTTAATAAAAATCAACTTAAGACAGGAAAGTTTCATTGTAGATAATGTGTAAAAACAAAAAACAAAACAAAAATAGAAAAAAAAAAACAGACTTAAGTGGTTTATCTGACTTACAGTTATAAGCCAGAGTCCATGACTGAGGGAAAGCTAAGGCGGCCCAGGCACATCACATCCACAGCCAAGAACAAAAAGAAATAAATGCACACATGCTGCTAGCTTGCTTAGCACGCAGCTAGATATCTTCACCAATACACTTCAGGGCCCATATGGTGCTGTGTTGGTGGAGACTGCTCATTCGTTTCCGGGCCATTCAGACCCAAATAATCACTCAGATACTATATTAATTACAATACTGTTTGGCCTAATAGATTATGAATATTTCTAGATAATTCTTATATCTTGAATTAACCCATCTCTATTAATCTGTACACCAACACGAGGTAGTGGCCTATTGGTAAAATTCCCAGGTGTCTGTCTCCTTCAGCATTGGTTATGAAGCATCTCACTGACTCCACTTTTTTTCTCCCAGAATTCAGCTTACCCTACCCTCACCGTCTAGCTCCTTTCTGCCCGATCACAGAGCAAAGAAGCTTCTTTATTCATTAACCAATAAAAGCAACACATAGACAGAAGAGAATCCCACATCAGTGCTGCCCACAGAGGGCTGTCAATAATAATGAAGACAATTACACAGACAAGGCTACAGGTTAACTTGATCTAGATAATTCCCAAAATGAGACTCTCTTACCAGGTGAATATAAGTCGTAGCAAGTTGACATTTATTGCTAGCCAGTAAGCCAACCGGAAGCTGCTTTTGTCCGATATTTTGTTTAGGAGAGGGTCATATTGCCTGCCCACTTTTCCCTTCTCTGTCACCTTGCAGTCTTCATTCCATCGGAAGTCTGAGGGCTTCAGCCTTCAATGCCAGTGCTCCGCTCAGCTGTGATGCTCTTGAATATTAAAGTACAGAGAATTGGAAAAATTTGAAAAGCAAAACCAAACAAAAAATGGTAACAAGGACAGCCCGTCCCAGGAGGAGATTTATTCAGAATTCCTGACCCAAGGCTGAGAATAAGAGCTTTGGAACTGAACTCGAGATGTCTTACCTCACCCAAAAGGCCACAGAGAGTGAACATACTGCAACACGGTTGCCCAGACAACAACATAGACCTGGAGGGTGCTGGACACAAGGAGAGTAAGTTATAAACAGTGTCGTATAGGAGCCATAGGAACCCTCTAGGCTCCTAATGTATCAAGGAATCCTCTCATACTCCTTAGGGAAAAGACCCCTAGCCATCTGCAGCTTCAGGGATAGGAGTCCATGTGCCTTAGGCCTTTACCAGACTGCAAGTCTCTCTGAGTTTATACATACCACATGCATGCAGGTAATTGAGAGCCCGAAGAAAGCACATATCCCCTGGAACTGGAGCTGCAGGTAGCTGTGATCCACCCTATGGGTGCTAGGAACTAAACCCAAGAGCAGAAAGGACTCTTAACAGCTGAGCCACCAGCTCCAGTCTGTGATTCTGTCCATGGCTGTGTACATATGACCGCCTTGCTTTCTTTCTATGTCTGAGCCACCATTGTTCTGCATATGAGCAGGGGCTAGTGCACACCTTGCTGAGGAGGGGACACATCTTTAGGCACACACCTTGAGAGTCACATAGTAGGCTCCCACTTCCCTCTTTTTCCAAGATGAATCTAAGGTTTGGTGTCCTGCCCTGGGATTCAGGAACATTCCTGAGAATGGAGCTCAGGACGGTCTGGCTTCAGTGACCTCCTCTGTGTCAATGAGCGTGTCAGCCAGCTGGATGAGCACACTGTGTGCAGGTGGGGTTCGTCCCGCTCTTCTCACGCTCAGGGCTCCTGACACAGGAGGTTGCATCTCTACCTCAGACTCACTTTCTTGCCAGGGCAAATCTACAAGTAGCCCTGTCCCATCATCCTCTGGGTATTGAGTGTTATCTAGAAATTTCCAACAATGATGACCTTTATCTGGTCCACTGAAGAGCTGGCCATGGTGAATGTCCAGGAAGGGACTGGTCAGTCATCCTTGTCAAGTTTCCCGGGGACCCTAGGCTTAGGCAGTATAAAGGGCAGCTGAGTGGAGCCCCAGCACAGCCTCCTCAGCTAGCCCAGTGACTTGTTGGGGACCTGTGAGGACAGACTCTGGAGATGAAGACCCTGATCTTGTGCCTTGGCCTCGGCCTTGTTGCTGCCCTGCAGGCCCAGGCCTTCCCGGCCACAGAAGAGAATATAGATGTGAGGCTGAGCAGGGCAGGGGCTGCGAGGGGGGTTATGGGAGATGGGGCAGAAGGAACTGATGCTGTTGGTTGGAGGGACCATTCCTGCTTCATCTAAAGAGACATCATTTCAGAGCCAGGCTTGACCCCCTACTCTGAGGGAATGCCAGACACAGCACAACGAATCTGGTCAGATGATTCTGGGTGCACAGGGCTGGAGGAGGTCAGAGTCCAGAGTCCATCTCTCCTCACTGTTCTCTGGGAGTGCAGGGTCTGTGATAGTGTCACACCTGCAAGGGTTGGTGACCACACTGCTGTGGCCCTAGTTGAACTAGCTTATTTTTTGATGGGCTGATGGAAGTGGAAAGGCTTCACATGTCCAGAACATGGAGGCAAGCTAGAGACAGGGCTAAGGACTAGGGGCAGTCTTGGGGTCTCCCTGAGTCCTGATGGGCGGGTCCTTCTCCAGCCTTCAGGAACGTGGTATTTGAAAGCTACAGCATCTGACAAGGAGATTCCTGGCCTGGATTTAAGGTCTATGTCTGTGACTCCCATGACCATCACGACCCTGGAAGGAGGCAACCTGCAAGTCAACTTCACTGTCCTGTGAGTGTGTGCCAACTGACTTGGTAGCATTCTTCTTGGCCTTTGCCACATAGGAGAACTGGGGGCTGAGTGGGGTGCATGGGGTGAGCTGGGGGTCTGGGACCACAGAACCACTGAGGGTGTCTCACTTTAGAGATGACCATGGTACAGTCAGTGGTGCAGAGAAAATATCTCATATGGAAGTGGCACCCACTTTCTATTCTATGGGACATCCTTTGTCAGTGACCCAGGCCCTTGGAGAAGGGTTTCAGTGCCAAATCCAGTGTAAAAATTCAGTCTGGGTCTGTTTTCTCTCTAGCGTAAAATTCTGCCTATAAGGGAGGCAGGGGCCAGGATTTCACAACACTTGAGAGGTGTACGGCACCCCAGGAAAAAAGTTTATCAGGTTCTGCAGAGACACTGAAATCCCAGCCTATTCCCACTGGTGTGACCTTTGGGACCAGTCTCTGGTGTGACCTGTCATGTGTGTGAGCTCTTCTCTTTGAAGACAATTACCTGTGCTGTCTCACACCTGTGTGACTTCCCATCCCTGTGGCCTCTACCTTCTTGTCTGATCTCATATTTGGGTTCCTGTCGCTTTAGTAGCTCCTGAAGAAGACAGTGTCTGAGCTGTCTTTACCAGGTCCGGCATTTGGGCAGCCCCTGCCCTGTCAGTTACCCTGGAATGAGCTCTTTCTTCTTTTCCCCGAATCATGCTCTCTGAGTCGTTTCCTCAATGGATGGGTGACAGGGATTGTTGGGCTCCTCCCTAAGTATCTCCAGAGACAGAGGGTGAGGCCCAGGAGTCACACAGTATGCAGGTGAGGAAGGGAGGATTTGTTTCAGATGATGTCTACCAACCAAGTAGCTCAGGTTCTCTGAGGGAGTGAGCAAGAGGCTGTCGGGGTGCAGCCAGCATGTGACATGACACAAAACTGAGTCATTGTGGGAGTCAGGGGACTTGAGCACGTGACTCAGGAGGCCTGTTGGTAATGTAATTGGGACCCAGTGAAGCCTGCACTTCCTTGGTCACCTTGGGACCAGGCACCTGTAGACAATATTGTGGGTGCTGCCAGGAGGAGAGTTGTGTGGCTGGGCAGTGTGTCTCACAGACCTTCTGTGTTCCAGGATTGAAGGACGGTGCGAGAAGATAAACATTGTTCTAGAGAAGACAGATGTACCTAAAAAATACACAGCCTGTGAGTCCCTGGGCCTGTGAGGGCTGTACCCAACCTCCTTGACACACATGACACCACTGTGGCCATCCCACGGTGACCCATGGCCTGAGGACCTTTGCTTCTTCTAACCCTGTTAATTCCCATGATGGCTCCCATGAGGCAGTTTTCCTGATGGGACGGGAACAGCTGACACCAAACACTACATTGGGTGTGGTAGATGGGTCCCTAGATGAGAATCAGCTGTTGTCTTAGTTAGGGTACGGTTGTAGGAACGCAACCCTGTGTTAAAAAACAAGCTGAGGCCGGGCGGTGGTGGCGCACGCCTTTAATCCCAGCACTCGGGAGGCAGAGGCAGGCGGATCTCTGTGAGTTCGAGGCCA
>NC_022011.1:50583033-50586247 GCF_000317375.1 Microtus ochrogaster | reverse complement strand
GGTATCTTCAGGACCCTGAGGCCACCTTCCCTTTTCCTCCTCAGAGACCCAGCTAGACTCATGTGCCCCTCCTCCAGCCTTCTCCCTTTCTACATCCCAGGTCTCCCCTCCCTTTTGACTCCCTAGCCCCCAACCCTTGGGTCAAACCTTTATTCTTTTCACGGCTGAGCCCTATTCCATGGCCTGCATCAGCCACAGTTTTGTGTAGTGGGTGTCACCGGGATTGGTTCTGGACAGAGGAGCCCTCAGTAAACCCTGCATCTTTCTTCACTTTTACTTTCTAAAAATTGTGCTTGGTTTTAAACAATGCTCATTTTGGAGGTCATACAACTGAGAATTACATCACCGTCTTCATGGAGCTCTGCACTTATAGTTAGTGCCAGGATCTGATAGAACAGTCATGGAGACCAAGCCACACATCTCAAGGTAAGCCTCCTTTGTTGACAGTTCAGTGTGAGATGACCAATTTCAGTCTGGGCTGAAGGTACGGCCCTGTGACAGGGAGGGAGCTGCTGTTGGTGGCTGAGGTTCTAGGTTTAAGGCTAGGCATGCCCTTCTCTGAGAGTGCTTTCCCTTGGGACAAAGTTTCCTTAATTTCAATGATGGGATGGCTAATTCCAATACTTAGCACAGTCCACTCAGCTCCATGACACGTGGTTGGGTACATCTATGCTGCTGTAATGACAGTAGCGGTGGGATCCTGGTTTCCAGAGTGTGGAGGCCTGAGCACTACTCAGTACGTTGTCAAGTATAAGATGTTCCCCTTCTGACCAGACAGGTCTGAGACCCTCATTAACCGTCCTATCAAAAGAAAATGGGAAGGTTTGGGAGATGGCACGGTCAGAGGAGCTGGTTCCTCCAGCATGAGAGCCTGTGTTCAGTAAATTCACAAGTACAGCTGTAATCTGATCACTGGGGAGTCAGAAGCAGGTGGAGACTGGGGTGTGGTGCAATGGGCAGCTGGCCTAGCTGAACTGAACTCCAGGCTTAGTGGGAGACTAGCAAATACGGTTGAGAGCAATTGAGGCAGTCATGTGATATCAACCTCTTGCCTCCACATGAACAAACACACCCATACAAGAGCACACCACATATAAGTACATATGTTCACACAGACATGAACATCCAGAATGCATAAGTAAAGAAGAATTTAAAAGGAAAAGAACTTGTAGATGACTGAGTAGGTAAAGGTATTTGATGTCAAATCTGAACCTTGAGTTTCCTGGGGCCCTCATGGTGGAAGGATAGAACTGACTCCTGCAAGTTGTCATCTGACCCTCACAGGTACACACACACACACACACACACACACACACACACACACACACACACACACACACACACACACACACACACACACACGCCCAAGCACACATCCTGGATAAGCTTGTGCATCCTTTGCTAAGATACAGGCTATCACTCACATTCTGAGAATGATAGGTATCTCAGTCCAGTGTCCCGGGCTGTCTCCATTCTCACAGGGCAGGTCTAGAAACTGTGGGACCCAAGGACACAGCTCCGAAGCCTCCAGATGCTAACATCACCAACCCCTGAGAGCCGTGTGTCCATCCTGAGCCCTGCAGCTCTCATGACACTTTTCCCCTTTGTCATCATTGTCCGGCTGCTCTGCTCCTGTGTCTGGAACACAACACTACAGACCCGTCTTCTCTGTGTATCTACACTTGGGGCAGGAGTGTCAGATACATCTAGAAGCTGCAGGTGAAGGATCACAACATCCTCTACAGTGCATGGACTTTATTTGAGAGGTAAATCTATATGGAAAAGGGCCATAAGTGAGGGTACCAGGGACCCCTCTTCCTGCATGGTCTCCACTACCAGACACCAGCGGAATGTGCAGCAGCTTCAGCCTTGACCTGGGGACTAGGAAGTTTCTTCTGCTGATCTGGTGTTGGGCACAGGGTGCTGCCCATGCATTATGCATGATCTGAAACCAGAAGGGATCATTGGGCCTGGACTTAGGTGGTGAGGGCAGATGTGACTCTCAGAGCCTTGACATCTTAGGCTGGAGTTTCCAGAAAAAAAAAAAAAACCATGAAATGTTACTTCCTGGATTCTCAGATTGCATGACACAGCAGCAGATGCCCTTGGTGGGTAAGATCCCTTAGCGTCAGGATAGAGACCAGTATACCCAGGGGACCAGATTTTCTAGGTCATGTTGTCACACTGCATGGCTGCTTAGGCGCTGTCACACCCATGTGACCAGTCAGCGGAAAGATGTCCATTCCTCATCTGCTTCTATTTTCACTCTAAGGTCGTGCCTCCCGTCCTGCTGCTACTGCTGTAGGGTGAACCCTGGTGCTGGACACTGTTCCTGTCCTTGTGTCACCGGCTCCCTGCAGGGCTATGCAGTCACACCCCCACTGCTCCTCTGACCTCTGACCACAGGAAGTACCTTAAGGAAAACCTGGAGGTCCTTGGAAGAGTGTTAAAAATCCCCACAGTGCAAAGGATTTCTGCAAGAAAACATTGTTGTCTCTGAGCAGAGGGGTGAGAGGATGCGCTGCTGTGCCCCTCCCATGTGTCCTCTGTGTCTGCCAGGAAACTCTGTGACCCTAGCTGTCTCTGTATCCCTGGTGTTCCATGTGTTACTGTGTGCCCTTCTCTCTCCTCAGTAGGACAACAGAGCCTTGATGAAGTTCAGGGTCCCAGGAGCATCTAAGCTGAAAGAGTGTTGGGGCCTGGCTATTCACCCAGTGTTCTTTCTCTGCCTTGGGTGTTCTCTGTTTCTACAGAAATTGTGTCCCTAGAGATCACAACGGCAAGTGACCCTCTGCAAGAACCTTAGGACAAAGCAGCCTTCTTAGTTCCTGAGGTCTAAGGTCCATCTGTTTGGGCCCTGCTCCTGAGACAGGAGAGACCCAGCTTGGTCAGGCGACAGTGTCTCCCCCAGGAGGTGGCCCCAAACTCAATTCTAAGTACACTTGGGAAATCTGTCCTTCCTTTCCCTAGAATTCTTCCTATACTCAGTGTTATAAAAATGCTGTCCTGCTCTGTCATCTGGTACCCTGTCCCTTTAAAAGACAGTCTCTGCCCACTCCCAATCACCCCTTCCAGTGGAGGCAAGCTGATTTTGTGCCTGTTTCTCTCTCTCTCTCTCTCTCTCTCTCTCTCTCTCTCTCTCTCTCTCTCTCTGTCTCTTCCTCCCCTATTTCCTCCCCTGTGCCCATTCTTCTGAAGAGGCAGTCTATGCCTC
>NC_022011.1:50581127-50582838 GCF_000317375.1 Microtus ochrogaster | reverse complement strand
CTCTCTCTCTCTCTCTCTCTCTCTCTCTCTCTCTCTCTCTCTCTCTCTCTCTCTCTCCTGCATACCCTTTTACCCTTATACCCTCCCAATAATCACCAAATAATTTCTATACCCAAGCTTTCTCCTCATGGCCTATCTTTCTGTCTTCCACCCTCTGCAGCCTCTCTCACCTGCAGTGGGACCTGCCAGGGTCATCTGTGCCAAAAATCTTTAGCTCTAGTCTCTATGTAGCCTCATCTCCTACCCAACACACCCAGCAAAGATGCTTAGTGATTTGTCTGGTCAAGTCAGCTCAGGATTGTGCTTAGTGGCTTCCATGGCTAGTTATTATGCCAATTTGACACATCTTAGAAGATGGCTTATCAAACAGGAAAATACCTGTATAAGATCAGGCTGTAGGTTAGCTTATAGGGTATTTTCTTACTGATTAATGTGGAGGGTTTAATCCATTAGGATGGGGTCAGCCCTGGGCTGGTGGTCCTAGTTAAAGACACAAGCAGGTTCAGTAAACCCAACGAGCAAGAGAATAAAAAGTAGTACCTTCCATGGCCTCTGCACCAGCTCCTGCCTCCAGGGTCCTGCCCTGCTTGACTTCCTGTCCTGACTTCCTTCTGTGATGAACAATGATGTTTCCTCTCCAAATGGCTTTTGGTTATGGTTATAGCTATAGAAACCCTAAGACAGGATCCACGACTGCCCAGCAGTGACTTTACAGTGACTGTGGGAATGAAGTTCTGTGATTGACACTTGTCTCCCATGTGGCTACTCTCTGACTGTTACCATAATAGTAAAAGAAGGGCCCCTCACTGTTCGGTTGGAACCTCTGACTTGCCCCTGCCTGATCCAGAAAGCCTCATTCCCGTCTCTCTCCTTCTCCAAATCCGCCTGCTCAGAGATTCTCTGAACAAAGCAAAGATGCCAAAAAGGCCAGTTCTGCATCCTTGATGGCTACTGCAGTTTCTACCCTGAAGTTTCTGGCCACCCAAGTCTTCACCTAAATGTTATGATTTATGAAGCAGGTGACCTGAGGCCGTGGTGGGTGGGAGACAGAAAGATATGCTATGCATATCTTTATTTATAGTTTATTTAGTGGGTATAGTTTATTTAGTGGGTATGGGGAAGGGTAAAGGGGTCATTGATGGAAGAGAGAGAGAGAGAGAGGAAGAAATAGAGGAAGGAAGAAAGGGGAAGGAGGGGAAAAGAAAGGTAGAGTCGGCCTCTTCAGAAGAAGGACAGTGGGAGAAAGAAGAGAGTAGGCTTGCCTTGTTGGGAAGGAGAAGATTGGGAGTGGGTGGAGCTTGTCTCTTTACTCAGGTGACAGGGCAGGCCAGCAGAATCATAATTGTAACATGAAGTATATGTGAGATCCACAGAAGTGGATCTATTTCATCTTGACTAAAAGTCAGAGAGTTTGAGCCTATTCTTGCTCTTTCAAGGTTATTGACAGGAGATTTAACTTAAGATGTGGCTACTAGCCAAGATATCTTGACCTAGGGTGTGGTTACTTAGTGCTTTGGGTATTAAGATGATAATCACTTTGTTTGTTCCTCATATCATGATTGTTGAAATAAGAAGCGGCGGGGCTGCGTCCCCCACACCCGGCCGCCCACATGGCTATCTTAATACCCGAAATAATTACACGGAAACTGTATTCTTTTAATCACTGCCTGACCCATTAGTTTCAGCCTCTTATTGGCTAGCTCTTACATAT
>NC_022011.1:50530904-50578395 GCF_000317375.1 Microtus ochrogaster | reverse complement strand
CCTGTTCTGTTTTCTCCGCCTACCTAAGGGTTGGCCTATGAAATGGGCCTAGGCAGTTTCTTTATTAATAAGAAATCATTCCCACATCACATGATAAAAAAGTCCTTTTCTTTCTTTCCCTCATGTAGATTGGGGTATTTAAAGATCATAAGAAATAAACACGGGAGGGTTCAGTATTCCTGGGTTGCCCTCCCAGGACTGTCCTATGTCTCTGTATCATTTTTGCATCTGTCTATTCTGCCTGACGTTTCTAATCCACATTCCCCTACCCTGGAGCACAGGAACCCGGTGAGGCTGGACCCCCACAGCTGTTGCCTCATGTGTGGCTATGACGCTAAGTGCTCTGTTGTTGACTATACTTGGGCAAAACCAACTTATGACTGACACATCATCACCCCTTGCCTACAATCCATAAAATCTCCTTACTTTTGTCTGGGGGTTCGACTTCTCTGGCCTCAATCTCTGGGACCAGTGTACTAGCCCAGAAATTTCTTTGTTCAAATATACCTGTGTAAATTTTCAATTTGGCTTGATCTGGCTTCCTGCATCAGCTGAGAAACTTATTAAGGGAGTAGGGGCAGAAAGCCTATCACTCACCTCCATTCCTCTTCTGGTCACAGTTGCTTTCTGTAAATCCAGAGCTAGCTCTGCCATCACACATGGGTATAGCCTTCCTGGACTTTTCCTCTCTCTGGATCACTTTCCACCAAGATGTACCCTTCCAGACCCTCTCCTCCAGGATCCTCACTACCCACAGGACCACCCTCCTAGAGCCCTCTGTCCAATCCCCGCTTCCACCTGAATCTAGCTGAAGCACAGAGCCTCCATTCTAGACTCAGAAAGTGGATATGAAATCTCCTGCTCCCTGACAGCAGCTCTAACACAGGGTTGAGGAGCTGTGGGACCAAACAAGTGCCTGGCCAAGGATCTGGTCTCTCTCGGTTCTGCAGAAGTTCATTTGAGGAGCCACCACCCCACATGGCTTCAGAAGATGTCTGACAAGAGGCCGGGGAATTTTGGAAGTGTTGGGGGCACACAATGTATGTATACTTGAACTCACAGAGAAGCACCAAGAGAACCAGGGACGTTAATCACACAGGGGTGTCTCCTCAATGGAGGAGATAAAAATCAAATACCTGCATTCCATCCAGAAAGCTAAGAGTGAAGGTTGTTAATGACCTGATGAACTTTTTGCTACCTATGGAGGTAGACCTTACCCAAATCCCTCAGAATGATTATCCCAGACTCTTTTCTCCTTAGACTTTTCCCATCTTTGGGATAGATGTTGCAAACATCTTATGACCTGCTGACCTTTATTGGTCAGAAATAGGCCACACCGGATTCTAGGCTTTTAGAACCCACCCTCATGGTCACATGTACTCTGTAAATAAGTCTCTATTGGGCACCTGGAATTGGACTGAAAAACATGCTGACAATGAATTGCCTGCATTAGAGTCCCCAAAGTCTGATCCAGGTTGATAGAACTGGGGAGATGGTATCAGATTCAAATGTGTTCAGGTTACACTAGAACTTTGTAGCACAGGGATCTTGATACGATGGGGGACTTTGTGGAATCCTGTGAAGGATGTGATCTGGGGGCAGGGGCAGTGGTGGAGAGATAAGGATTGCTTAGATCCTCTGCCATCACCCTTCAAGGAACGCAGAACTGGATGCAGTTTCTCTGCCTATTTTTATTGACCTTTGCCCTCCATTTAGTTTATATAAGGCTCAACTGTGCTGACATTACCTCACAGGGACATGGGGCCTACAGTGAGGGAGGAGTGGCCCTATATTGAATGATAAAGACAGATTTAGAAACTGCCAGACACATTGGGATGTGGTTTCCTGGATCATGAGTATACAGCACCATCCTTCTCTGAGAACATGTTGATGGATTCCAAATGAGCATCAGCATTAACCCTTCATCTCGATTCCCACCTTTATCTTTATGTTCTCTCTTTACCCTCCTCTGCCTGGACCTGGTTCTTATTGTAGACAATAGGTTACCTTGAAAAGGAGTCACCCCTTTAAGTGTCTGGAGGATCCTGAGCTAGTCTGGCCATATTGGAGGTGACAGGTAGCTAGAACCTTACAAAGGTACAGAGTTGTTTGTTGTGTTGTTTGGAAGCATGTGTCCCTATTCTACAGGTCTTGTAGGGGAGTCATTGCATCTATGGTGAACATTAGAATGTAACAGTTGATTCTCACTGTATCTAGGGTAGCAGTTGGATGTGTTAATGATTGTTAGAGGTACCCAGACCTTGAAGAAATCATACTAGAGGTCAGTGATTATTTTCTATGATTTCAAGGATTGTTTTCTAATGGAGTTTTCCATCTGTTGCATGACTTTGGTCACAAGACTATGCAGGCACATTTGGAGGTCTTGAATTATTGGACACTGCAGATGGTACACAATAAGGACTAAAGGTTGTAGGGTGTGATGATTTCTTTCACAAAACATATAGACTAGATCAAAGGAGCTTTGGTATGAGGAACTTGTCATGCTCCAAACACAGCCTTTGCATATAATAAATATGCTTCTGAATGAGGTTTGAGGCTCAGATTACAAAAGCTGTTTCTTCCTGTTGCCAGAAGCCTAAAATTACATTCTGGGGTTACTGTCCATTTTTTGGACAACCTACATAACACAGAACACTTGACCAAGATCTAAAGAAAATTATGATAAGGTCAAATGCCTCCATGAATTTTATAAGAAAAAAGTTGAAATACTTCATGTCATAATTTCATTCTCCTCTGTGGCCAAATGGGACACTGTTGTGCATAAATACCACATCTTTATCCATTCATTGATGTGGGATTCCCCTCTGTCTACCATTGATTAATAAAAAAAGCTGCTTTGGGCTTCTAGCAAGGCAGAATAGAGCAAGGTAGAAATTCCAAACAGAGATAGAGGAGAAAATAGGTGGAGTCAGTGGGATGCCATGTAGTTACCGAAGGAGAAAGATACCTCCCTATGAGCCCGCCAGAACCTTGCCTGTAGGCCACAACCTTGTATTGATGCACAGATTAATAGAGATGGATTGAATTAAGATGTAAGAGTTAGTTAGAAACATGCATAAGCTAACAAACCAAACATTGTAATTAATACAGTTTCTGTGTGATTATTTGGGGTCTGGGTGGCTGGGAACAAATTAATAGTTTTTGCTTACACATTGGTGTGCCAACATAGGCTGACTACATCCACATAAAATCTGAGAGAGCTTGAAAAGAAATTCTAAGCACAACCAGAGTTTAGCAAAACGTCTTTGTAGCCACATTTTTTCCCCAGATGGGCTCTGTTTGCTGGTGGCGAGTAGGGGCATCATGGCTCCTTCAAGAAGGAGCAAAAACTGTGTGGCTCCTTTAAGAAGGCTTCCTGGTAGCTGGGCAGTGGTGGTGCACGCCTTTAATCCCAGCACTTGGGAGGCAGAGGCAGGCGGATCTCTGGGAGTTCGAGGCCAACCTGGTCTACAAGAGCTAGTTCCGGGACAGGCACCAAAGCTACAGAGAAACCCTGTCTCAAAAAACCAAAAAAAAAAAGAAGGCTTCCTGGTTTGTGCTAGTTGCATGAACAACTCTGACTCTTTCTGGAGGTGCGGTGTTGTAATAGGAGCAGCGGGGCTGCCTTCCCAGCACCCCGCTGCCCGCATGGCTAGCTTATGCCCCGAAATAATTACACGGACACTGTATTCTTTTAAGCACTGCTTGGCCCATCTATCTAGCCTCTTCTAGGCTAATTCTCACATATTAATTTAGCCCATTTCTAATCATCTGCTGTAGCTCACAAGGTGGCTTACCAGGGAGATTCTAGCCTACGTCCATCCTGGGTCGGAGCTTCATCGCATATGACTCAGAGAGCAGAGCTCTCACCTCTGCCCGCAAGTGTGGAGCATCGTGTCTCTCTGAGGCATCTGCCCCTGAGAGGAGAGCTGTCGAGTCTGACCTCACTTCCTCTTCCGCCCAGCATTCTGCTCCGTTCACTCCTCCCATCTACGTTCTAACCTATCAGGGCAAGCAGCTTCTTTATTTAATTAACCAATGGCCTTCCTCCATCAGTGCGGCTATCGAACATTTAAATGGGGTCTGTGAGCAGAGTGCTACAACTTGCCTGGAAATGGGGCTATCAACATAACTTGCGGAGCTGGCAGTGAACAGACCTCTGCCATGTTGGACTGGGTGGAGTCAAAAGGCAAAGCAGTTTTAGTCTTAGCCATGTCACTTAGCATTTTAAGAAGTGGTCCTTAATTCAGAAAATGATTACAGATATGCAATAAAGACAAATTCAGATGAAAAAGACCTCTAAATAGGTCACAGTGTTAAAGAAATGTATGTAGACTTGGGAAAGAGAAGAAAAAGAGTTTAAAAAATTATAAAAAGAAATACTTTTAAAAAGTAAAGCAAAGTCTTTAAAAAAACAGCAAAAGTAATATAAAAGAGTATAGACAGTGATAGATTAAAGGAGTCTTTGCTTATTATAAAACAAGCCATGTAAATATAGAATATACACAGAGAATCTGAATTATGAATATTAATATGTTTTCTTTGAATTATTTTGACCGTGAGCTAAGTACAGAGAGACAGTTCATTGTACAGACTGCTAAGCTAAACCAACATATATACTTTAAAGGTGCCTTGACTTCAAAATTTGGGTCTAAGGATATGTTGCTTTGGAAAAGAGGTCCGGCTTTCGTTTCCACAGAAGATGAGAACCTGTGGATTCCTTCCAGGCTAGTGTGGTTTGACAGAACAAGAACTCCTGAAAGGACTCCATAAGCCCCTAAAATTACTTCGCCCAACAAAAAGCAGGAAGCAGTTCGTAAAGAACTACACCCAAATTCCCAAATATTGTTTATAAATGTTTGTTTACATTTAAAGGGGGATATGCTATAGAGATGAATACTTTGAATTGGTATGGATTTTGATCTATTGATACAAATTTAAGGTCAATTTTGTTATATGTCTATTTCTGCTCTTGGTTAAGCTATTGTGTTTGTTCAGCTCATTTAAAAATGATGTATAATTAAGAAATACAGGTTAATAGATAATCATCTATAATAGTCAAGCTTGTAGTCATGTTAGTTAGGTTTTCTAGATGTACAGAGATATATTTCAGATGGATAGGTATTCTTCAGATCTTTTAAAGATGAACAGAATATGGCATTTAAAATATTCTAAGAATTTAAGACTTTTCATGACAGTGAGACACATCTGCTCCTAGCAGCACCAATTACTTCACAGAGGTTGATGGGCATTGAAGAAACTCATTATGAGATTTGCTTTCTATGTGATAAGGCTAGCCATTTGGGCAAGGAAATATTCTTGCCTGGACTGATTGATGGCATGTTATATGAACTAGACTTGCAGGACCCACAGGAAAGTGATTGTTGAACTTTCCAAAAGAGGGCATTGTCCTTTGGGGTTCTTGCTTCACAGAATACACTGTCAAACATTCTGCAGGACACAGAAGAAAACAACTGATAAACTTTGCCATTACAAAGCAGAACAGATCTTCAAATTTCCTGCTTCGTGGAAAAGTCTGCCAGATACTATGGGCCAGTAGGCTGAAGATAAATGCCCCAATGTTACATAAGAACTTTGGGTGACTGCCCAGGCAGCAAGACATTCTGTCAATTCTAGAACCTTGGAAGTTGCTTACAATGCACTTTGTGTTTACTTAGGTAATATTATATCCTTCTGGGGTCCTTGATGGAGTTGAAGAATGGGTAGTTATAATTAAAATTTTCTTTAATTATGCTAAAAAATAAAGTAGATATAAATATTGTAACTGTAATTATTGCTTGATACCTGTTTTGCTATATGTAATTTTACTATGTTAAAGTTAAAACCTTCCTTTTTATTTAGAAATAAAAAGGGAGGTGATATGGGATTCCCCTCTGTATACCATTGATTAATAAAGAAGCTGCTTTGGGCTTCCAGCAGGACAGAATAGAGCAAGGTGGGAATTCTCAGCAGAGATAGAGGAGAAGGTAGGCAGAATCAGTGGGATGCCATGTAGCCACCAAAGGAGAAAGATGCCTGCTGGAGCCCACCAGAACCTTTCTTGTAGGCCATGACCTTGTGGTGACATACAGATTAATAGAGATGGGTTGGTTTAAGATGTGAGATTTAGCTAGAAACATGTATAAGCTAATAGGCCAAGCAGTGTTGTAATTAAAACAGTTTCTATGTGATTATTCCGAGTCTGGGTGGCCAGGAATGAACAAGCAGTCTCCACCTACAATTCATCTTCTGACACACACTGAAAAGTTTCTGAGCCCCAATAAACCTCTCTGCCAATACAGTAATGTGAATCAGACCAAATTAATCCAAATTAGAAAAAGCCCAGGTTTAATGGCTACCAATGCTCCCAGGTGACCTTGCAGCACTACAGATCAGAGGTGGGGAAGGATGACTGGAAAACCACGTGTTTGTTCTCTGGGGTAAAATTTAAATACCCTGTGGGAGGGGTCTTGAGCTTCTCTGGGGAGGGGTCGTTGATTGGCAGGCTTTCTTGGAGGTGGAGTCTGAACTAAAGCAAGTCCCAGGGGAGGGGTTTGGGATGGAACTTCCACCCAAACAGACACTTAGGCTGGTTCTTAAGTCTGGTGAACAGGCCTGCAGTAAACATGGATATGTGAGGGTCTCTGTGGAGTGGTGGGTCTAGATTCCTTCAGGTAAACAACTCAAAGGTGGTATGCCTGGTTCACACGGTAGTTATATTTCAATTTTTTTGAAAGAATTTTTATATTTCAATAATTTATGTTCCTAATATTTATTTATTTTTGTTTTTATATCTTGACCACTCCCTCCATTCCTCCCAATTTCTCTTCAGAAAAGGGCAGGCCTCACATGGATATCAGCCAGCCATGGTATATCAAGTTGCAGTGAGATTAGGCACTCCCTTTTCTATTAAGAGTGGATGAGGCAACTCAGTAGGAGTTGCCCAAAAGCAGGCAACAGTGTCAGAGACAGCCCCTGCTCCCACTGTTAGGAGTTCCACAAGAAGACCAAGTTACACAACTGTAACGTATGTTCAGAGGGGCCTAGGTCAGTTTATGAGGCCAGGCTAGTTGATTCTGTGGGTTTTCTTGTGGTGTCCTTGACCTCACTGGCTCCTACAATCCTTCCACTCACCCTTCTTCCATAGGATTCCCCCAGCTCTGTTTAATGTTTGGCAGTGGGTCTTTGCATCTGTTCTCATCAGTGCCAGGTAAAGTCTCTCTGATAATAGTTGGGTTAGACGCCAATCTATGAGTATAGCAGAATACCATTAGGAATCATTTCATTGAATTTTTTTTAAGTGCCAGTTGAGTTTGATTTTATCCTAGGTTTCTGGACTATCCTGCCTGTGGGTTCTGGCCCTCAGGAATGAGTTCCCTCTTAAGGTATGGTTCTCATGCTGGGTCAATCATTGGTTGGTCACTCCCACAATTTCTACACCACCTTTACTCAAACACATCTTGTATTCAGGACAAATTGTATGTTGAAGACCTTGTGGTTGGGTTGGTGTTCCAGACTCTCCACTGAAAGTCTTGTCTGGTTATAGGAGATAGCTGGTTCAGGCTCTGCATCCCCTATTGCTAGGAGTCTTAGCTAGGGTCACACTCATAGACTTCTGGAAGTTTCGATTGTACTAGGTTTCTAGCTCATTCCAGAGATGGCCTCAGATTCCAGTTGTCTTTCCCAGTTCTCTCTCCCTTTATTTACCCCCAATATGATTACTCCTCTTTCCATTCTCTACCTCCCCATTGAGACTCCTCCCCCATCCACCAGCACTGTCTATTTTATTTCTCCTTCACAGTGAGATCCACGCATCCACCCTTGAGCCCTCTTTGTTACCTAACTTCTCAGGGTCTGTGGACTGTAGCATGGAAAAGGTTCTGGCTTTTGCATCTTTCTCCTTTGGCTGCTACATAGCATCTCTTTGACTCTGCCTGCTCTCTCTGTATATCTCTGTTTGGATTTCCTGCCTGGCTTTATTCTGCCCTGCCATATGCCAAAGCAGCTTCTTTATTAACCAATGATAATAAAACATAGTCACAGCATACAGAGGGGAATCCCACATCACTTTTCTAATTCCATCCATTTGCCTTCAAATTTAGTGATGTCATTGCTTTTACCACGGAGTCATACTCCATTATGTAAATATACCACATTTTCTTTACCCATTCCCTCAGTTGAGGGACATCTAGGTTTTTCCAGGTTTTGGCTATTATGAATACAGCTGCTATGAGCATAATTGAGCAAGTGTCCCTGTGGTATGGTAGAATGTCCTTTGGGTATATGCCTAAGAGTGATATAGCTGTGTCTTAAGGTAGATCTAGTTCCAATTTTCTGAGAAACCCCCACATTGATTCCCAAAGTGGCTGTACTAGTTTGCACTCTCACCAGCAATGGAGGAGTGTTCCCCTTGCTCCACATCCTATTCAGCATGAGTTGTCACTTGTGTTTTTGATCTTAGTCATTCTGACAGGAGTAATATGGAACTTCAATGTTGTTTTAACTTGCATTTCCCTGATGGCTAAGGATTTTGAACATTTCTTTAAGTGCTTCTCAGTCATTTGAATTTCCTCTGTTGAGAATTCTTTGTTTAGATCTGTACCCCATTATTAATTATGTTATTTGCTTTTTTGATGTCCAATTTCTTGAGTTCTTTATATATTTTGGAAATCAATACTCTGTTGGATATGGGGTTAATGAAGATCTTTCTCATTTTGTAGGCTATTATTTATTCTATCAACAGTGTCCTTTGCCTTATAGAAGTTTTTTTCAGTTTCATGAGATCCCATTTGTTTTAACTGTCAATCTTATTGTCTGCATAATTGGTGTTCTGTTCAGGAAGTTTTCTCCAGTGCCAATGTGTTGAAAGCTATTACCAACTTTCTCTTCTATCAAGTTCGGTGTGCTCGGACTGATATTGAGGTCTTTGATCCATTTGGACTTGAGTTTTGTGCAGGGTGATAGATATGGATCTCTTTGCATTGTTCTACATGTCAACAACTACTGTAGTGTTGTAGAATATATTTTAACGTGTGTTACATTTATGCTGTGGGATATATGTTTAATGATGCAAAGATGTGTTAAAGATGTATTGCATTCTTCCTTTCTTTCTTTCTTTCTTTCTTTCTTTCTTTCTTTCTTTCTTTCTTTCTTTCTTTTTTAAGACAGGGTTTCTCTGTGTAGTTTTGGAGCCTGTCCTGGCACTCGCTCTGTAGACCAAGATGGCCTCAAACTCACAGAGATGGGGTGCTCCTTCTTTTAAAGCCCTGGGTGAGAGGGTTCCATGTGGGGAGATTGTCAAGCTCACATGTCTGGTGTTTCTGACACAATCTGACATGATTCAGTGTCGGTGTTGATTGTCACACAGAAAGAAGTCTCTCATCAGTTTGTAACTCTAGCTGTATTGGAAGGGGAAGATGTTAATTTGTGAGAGTATGATGTGGAGTCTCTCTTCCCTGTCATTTTTTTTTCAAAACAGACTAATTCAAGTCAAGGCAGGCACTATGGAATGGGTTAACTAGAGGCTAGGCACAGCCTGGAAGTTGGTATCACTGCAACACGCAGGAGCCTGCAGCATCCCTGCCTGGTGTCCTCACCAAGCCACAGCATGAATGCTGAGCTTTTTTGAAAACTCCACCAGACAAATGAGTCCATAGCTGTTCAATTCAGCCTCACTTGACCTGCCATGACATCAGCTAGAGTCTTTACCATGGTAAAATATGAGGGACCCATAGTCCAAGTTCTGATAGCACCCTTACTGTCTTCTGAGATTTCGCAAGCTTGGTCTTTCCAGTCAGCCTTCCCCGAGGAATGCCCTTGAGCTCCTCATATAGCTCTGAAGGGCGTGTCTATCCTGCAGCTGCAATCCCTTCCTAATTTCCCATAGAATCATTTCAAGGTTTGAGCCCAACATGCTCAGGCTTCTTACAGCAGTGACCCCACTTATCACTTCCTTCTGTTAGTTTCTCTCTAGTGGGAGTCATGTCACAACACAAAAGAGAAACAATATAGTGGAGAAAAGATTGATTCTGGTTCATGGTTCAGGAAATTCTGTCGATCACGTAAGAAGGCAAGGTAGGTGAATCAGCTGTGTGTCTGGGCATGGGAGTGGTGTAGGAGGGTCATCTGTCTATGTGTTACTTTCATTGGTTAATAAAGAAACTGCCTTGACTTTTTGATAGGGTAGAATTTAGATAGGTGGAGTAGACAGAACAGAATGCTGGGAGAAAAAAAAGCAGAGTCAGACAGACGCCATGACTCTCCTCTCCAAGACGGACACTGGTTAGACTCATGCTGGTAAGCCACAGTCAAGTGGCAATACAGATATTAGAAATGGGTTAGATCAATTTGTGATAGTTAGCCAATAAGGGACTGGAGATAATGGGCCAGGCAGTGTTTAAATGAATACAATTTGTGTGTTGTTATTTCGGGTGTTAAGCTAGCTGTGTGGGAGCCGGGCAGGATGAAAAGCAGGCCTGCTAGCCCCATCACTACATGGGAGCTTATCACAGTCTGGTGGGTCCAGGGTAGAGGGCTCAGGGCAGACCCAGAGGAAATTCCACTGGCATCCAGCATCTCCTAGTGAGGCCACAGTGCCAAAGGTTCTAGTTTTCCCAACAAAGGGCCTATATTTAGTGGTCAAGTGTGCAAGCATGTTGACTGGAAGGGTCATTTCAGATCCTCATAACACCCAGAAGCTATCCCCCACACAGACACATCCACAGAGACAGGCATATACAGACACAGATTTGGACCCTGCCATATGGATTCACAGAGATACAGATGCACACATAGAAATAGCTGCACACAGTCACGTATATAAACATGCCCCTCCCCAATGGCACAGGTTCATACCAAGACACATACAGGGATAGATGCGAACACACACACACACACACACACACACACACACACACACACACACACACTGATTATATGTATACGTGTATACACAAAGACAGAGACACACAACCAAGCACAAAGGATGTACTCACTCACACATACAGGGGGAGATGCCAGAATTCAAAGACAGGAACACAGATGAACTTCCAGACTCTCACGCCCTCTCAGACACCTGCACGGACACACATGCATACTTACACATGTACATGGGCACACACACAGCTCCACATGTGCACAGCAGCAAGGCAGTAGGTTTGCACTGTCCTGACGCATAGGACAAAGAACCAATGGGAGGAGGGCACCTCTGAGAAGCTTCAGTCCCAACGCCTGGAGCCTGAACTGAGAGAAATGAACAGCTCTGAGAAAAGGGGTGGTAGATTTGGAGGCTTTCTAGAGGCTCAGGTGCGGAGTAGGACGTCTCAAGTTGCAATGAGGATGTCTGCAGAGTCCTCGTGAAAATGTGGGGAAGACAGGACTCGGAAGTCAGAGTGTGGTGGGGAGAGAACACAGCTGAGCTCTCTGGGCACTGTGGATGGGGTAGGGTTTTGCAGCCACAATTGTTGCATAGAAAAGAGGCGGGGGGCTTCATTTGGAGCTTGTAGTTCTGGGAGGGAAGAGGAAGTGTTGTGACTGGTTTTGGTGGGAATTGAACCTGGACATGGAAAGAGTGGGAACTGGGGAGCCCTGGTTATTCTCCAGGCTCTGGGTTCTCAGAAGTCATGTAATATTCTACCCCCTGACAAGGCTTCCTCAGAATGAGTGAAAACACAGGCAGGTGTCGAATTACAGACACAGCACCAGCTGTTCATGAGATCCAAACAAAACAGTGAAACCACCCTAGAACATGAATAGGGGCTTTGTGCAGATGGGGTGTCACCCAGTGCAGGACATGCGTGCTGCAGGGAGGCCTGGAGCATGGGGCACCATGGTGACCACGCAGCCTGACTCTTCTTTCTGTAGTACTGCAGATGAAAGGGTTTTAGTGATTCCTACTGCTGTCTATACAGGGCTAGCACCTTTCCTGCCACCACTGAGAACATTAGCACCCTGGGGGCACTGAGGGTGAGACTTGGGTCTGGGTCATGACCTTGGACTGGTGAGCAGCTGAGGTCATTGACCCACAGACAGACTTCTGTGACAGTCCCTGTGTTTCATGCTAGGCTGTGACCTCCAGTGTCACCATTCAGCTCCCCACAGGGTGTGGTACCCACAGGTAAAGTCAGCTGGCTCTCCACTCCATCACAGTGACCAGTGGCTTCTCTGTCAGCCTGTGGCTGCAAAGAACCTTCTTTCAATCTACAGAATTGAGTCTTTTTAGAATTTCTGTTTTCAGTGAAAGCCCCATGCAGGAGGCTGTGCACAGATGTAGCACTGCTTTACTGCAGAGGGCTGAGCTCTGCTGGGAGGGAAGGTCAGCAGGGATGGACTTCCCGAGAGGTTGTGCTTATTAACTTATGGTGTCTCTTCCTGAGAAGATGTGAGGTCCTAAGGTGGTCATGCTTCCCTGTCCTGTCACTGGTGAATAGAGGTGCCTGCTTCTGCCTTTCCTGTTTGTTGATGTCTTTGCCCTGGAAGCCAAGGATTATCTGCGCCAACTATGTCCCAGGTCTAAGTATGTCCAGGCACCTTGTCTCCCTCTAGGTACAATCCAATTCACTGAGCTGTCCATCATGGCCATACATCCTATTTATGGATACCCCAAGTCCTTTCTCCAGTCAGGGAGCGGGCCAGCTGCTGCTCATGTTCTTTGCTCCCCAGGTCTGGAGACCCAGTTCCACTCTGTCCTTTCCAGACCAAACGCTTGGTATTCATCATGCCTGTCCTCCACAGAGGAAAAGTCTTTCATTTCATCTCTCACCTTGGTCCTGGATCCCTGTGCACAGGAGACATTAACATCAAGGGTTAGTGCATCCTAGGAATCAAGACCAAGAGAAGGCAGGTTCTGAGGTGTGAAGGTCACATGCTAAGTAAGGTCCTTGAGGCCATTGTGTTAAGGCAGGGACAGAGAAAGTACTTACTGAGTACTGATTGTCTTTGTGAGAAGATTGATGAGTCATGTTCTTGGAGAACTGGTGTGGGACAATTGTTTATATTCTGTCAATTATGTTTTAAATAAATGCTGATTGGCCAGTAGCTGGGCAGGAAGTATAGGTGGGACAACCAGACAGGAAGTAGAGAGGTCAATGAGAACAGGAGAATTCTGGGAAGAAGGAAACTCCCTCTGCAGTCCTGTCCAGACACAGAAGAAGGAAGATGTGTTTACCCTGCTGAAAAAAGGTACTGAGCCATGTGGCTAGCATAGATAAGAATAATGGGTTAATATAAGTTATATTATAACTGAGTTAATAAGAAGCCTGAGCTAATGGGCCAATCAGTTTATCAATATAGACCTCTGTGTGATTTCTTCCGGGCTAAACAGCTGTGATACCTGGTGGGAGGACAGAAACCAGGCAGCACAGAAACCCTGACAACAGAGAATTCTCCCTGATTGTGAGTATGAAGAAAACAGACTGGACCCCAGGGTCAGCTGACAGATGAGTGAGGTGACGATGTCATCAATGACCCCATAGTCTCTGGGTGCTTGGTGGTGTCTACCACCCACGACTGGCCCACTCTGAGCTCTGTCTGCATCATGCTTCATTCTATGGGTGACTTTTCTCAGCTTCTTGTGCAGGACCTCCTCAAGGACACAGGTCTAAGTCCCTTTCAGGAAGATTATCTCTCAGGAGACCCCACTCCAGTTTGTCTGGCTCTGCCTGAAAATGGTGGAGAAGGTCCAATCATGAGCAGGCCTCCTGCTGTCTTTCTAGTGCCGCAGGCCCCTTCTGTGTGCACTAAGATGCTCCCCAAGCCTCTCCCAGCCCCTGTTCCCACTTCATCTCTAGCTTGGGAACCCTTTCATAGCTCAGTCCATCCCTGATTCGCTACTCAGAGATGCCTTCCCCCAGCTTTTAGGAATGTGGTATGCAATTTGTTGAGCAGGAAATATGTATATTCCTGAAAAGAAGAACTCCAGCCCGCTACTACCCTTCATGTTTATCATGAACACTATTGAGAAGTTGAGTTCAGGATAAAGACCACATCAGTGTGAACATCCAGGTAGGTGGCTCTGCTTTGGACTGCATCGTCTACCATCCATTTACCTCACACAATCCTTTTGTGTTGTCTGAGCAGCACACCAGGTGATTCTGTAACCACAGGATTGAGGGTTACATGGGTGGGTTGGGATAATACACTGAGCATCATTGTGTGGGGCTGTGTTCATTTCTGCTTAGGAACTATCCAAGGCCCTTCAAGATTTCACTGGTAACTGTGGTAGTAAGAAGCCAAGTATAGGCCTAGGATCCTGTCATTTGTGTGGTACATTTGGAGACACATTGGTTACCGAGTGTCTAAGTTAGGGTTTCTATTGCTGTGAAGAGATAGCATGACCACAGCTACTCTTATAAGGGAAAACATTTAATTGGGTTAGCTTACACTTTCAGAGGTTTAGCCCATTATCATCATGGTGGGACATGGCAGCGTGCAGGCAGACATGGTGCTGGAGAAGGAGTTCAGAGTTCTATATCTTGATCTGCAGGCAACAGGAAGTGAACTGTGTCACTGGGTATAGGTTGAGCATAGGAGACCTCAAAGCCCACCCCCACAGTGACACACTTCCTCTAACAAGGCCATACCTACTCCAACAAAGCCATACCTGGAAATAGTGCCACTCCCTATGGGGGTCATTTTCTTTCAAACCACCACACCCCTGATGGGTCCTTAGTTCTTGGGACATAGCCTTGTGTGTTCTAGGTGTCAGACTATCCTGAAGGGGGTCTGTGCTTCTCACCCTTTCTGCACCAGTGTGTGTGTCAGTTGCTGTTTTCCCAGAGTGACTTGGACTGCACAGGGAGGTGTGTAGAATTATGACCAGCAGGGTTCTGAAGCTGTTGCTGGAGTTACATGGATTGGAAGGAAAGGCTTCCCGAGTCTTACGGTCAGGTCCAGTGTGTCCTGAGAAGGGTGGGAAAGTGTCCCAGTGAGAACCATTCTTTTGTCCCAAATTCCAGGAAACCCACTGGATGCGTTTTGTTCACACAGTATGTGGATAATGTGAAAGACTTCCTGGTTACTTTAAAATCTGTAAGTGCTCATTCATGCATTCTGCTTCTCATAGAGGCTTTGAAGACACCCGTTGAGGCATTTCCCCACAGAGTCGTGGCACGATGGAGGCATCTTTTTCCTGATCACCAAGGATATCGGCATGGCCTATTATACGGATAGCTTTAAACATCCCACCTATGTAATGATGATGATCATGGTGTGTGGGTTACAAGAATTTCCCATGAACTTTGTGAGGCATTGGGTCCAGAGTGGACTCCTTCTACCTTACTTAGTCTGGTTTCCAACTGGGACAATTCCTGCCATTCTCGGGATCTTTAGGAGAATGATATACAAGTTCTTGTCTTTTCTGCTCCTCAGCCATCACATGACAAGTCCTGAGGCTCAGGTCCGCTTTTTGTCTCCACTCACCCAGTCCTGATGCCTTCACTCCCTTCTGTGTTTTCCACTGTTGTGATCTTTCTTGGAACAGATTTCTAGCTGACCTCATTCTTACGGGTCTGCTCTGGACAGACCTCCTGGCAGGAGTCAAGTAGCCTTGCCGAAAGACCAGGTCTGTTTCGGTTTCCTGGGCTGAGCTAGCCCTTGCAGGGACAACAACGCCCTACCACCTCATGATGACCAAAGATAGCTGCCCCACCCTGAAGCTGGAAAGTCCCTGGCTCCCAACCAACTCCCTGTTGACTCGTTGATGCTAGATTCAAACCAACCAATCAGCTGAGTTCGATACCCTACCCTGGAATTCCCCGAGCTGGGCTTAAAAGGACCTTGCACACTCCGTTCATGGTCATCGCCATTTTGCCCAAATGGTTGACTCCTATATGCGGGAACTTAGTCTTGAAAAAAAAAACGCTCTTGTTAATTGTGTATGTGAGTGGTGGTCTTTGTAGAGTGATATGCAGACCCTAACAGGTCCAAGGTCATCAGTGCCAGGAGACATGACCTCCATCTGCCACTGTCCCCAAGCAGTGTCTCATGTCTCCCATTAGCCCACAGCTCTGACCACACTTCACACCTCTCTTGGTGTTCGCCCGTCACTCTGCTCCTAGGATCCCTCCCAACCAGGTGTCACAGTGCTGTTTCCCTCCTGTGCTCCACCACAACCTTCTCAACCATCCTCCTCTCTCCACTCCCTTCAGCGCAGGTTCTGCAGCCGAGTCCACGGTGTCCTGCGGGTGTCACAGCACAGACAACGCAGGCCCAGAGAGAAATGCCTTGGGCCCTACCATCACATCATGATTACACTCTAGGTCCCTTTGCTGCCCAGGTCCTCTAGGTGTTGCTAGTTTATTTTCTGACCTTCCTCTTCTGCATCAAATGTCACTGTTGGCCTGAAGTATGCAAGGACAAACAGGGCCCTCATCAATGCATGTCTTGGGGGAGGGGGAGAGGCTACTCAGGGTTATGTCGGCAGATATGGGCATGCTGGGAGGGTTCTAGAGCGCAATGAGATCATGGATGAGGATGGTCACTCTTGGAGTCTTCCCCTTTACCCATCATTATGTACTAGGTGTGAAACTCAGCCCTTCCCCTCAGCAGAGTGTGCAGGCTCTATCCAGCGTGTGCCTGTGCATTGAGATCTGCATGTGTCCTCTGCTCCCCAGGGCTGTAGGGGTGGGAGCCCCCTGCTCAGAAGCTTTGTGAGTGATCCACCTGAGGCTTCCAGCCCTACTGCAGACACTGCTGCTCAGGTGACCCTTGTCCCAAACCATAGGCAAGCATGATTCCCTCCAGAGCCCTCCCACCTGGCTGACCTCTTTTATAGGAGTTTGAACTATTCCTCCCTGTTCCTGGCAATGAGTCTTCTCAGGTCCTAGGTGATCAATCCATGAGGAAGGTTGGTGCCTTCCTCATTTTCTGAGACTTCATTTCCCACCCTTCTTTGGACTGGGTTCTTACAGTCCCACATACTATCACCCCATGTATCCTACAGGTCCTTCTCTGGTTGCAAACCCACAATCTGTGAGGTTGTATGAAGCATTTGTAGTGATTACAGGCCTGAACAGATATCTTCAACCGTCCTTGTGATGGTAGAGATTGCGCTTTTCCTTGTGTCTTCTTCCTCTCTCTTCAGGATTTCCCTGTAAGATATGACCACAGAAGCCCTCTTTAGAGCCGTCTATCTCTCTCTGCAAATACATTCCTCAGAGTAATCTGAGAATGTGCTCCCTGAGGAGGGGAATGAAGGGAGGACTCCAGATGACCCAGGGTGAGCATGTGCATGAGCTGGGCTCCAGCATAGGTCCTGCTCACTGTGGTCATAGACATGGAACCTTTCCTACATCACTGTGCCTTTCATCTGTTCCACACAGAGTTTCTGGGAGAAGATGGGTTGAGGTGTTCCAGCGCATTTAATGGGACTTGTGTGTGAGGCTTTTTTGGGAGATGTGAGCACATTCTACTCATGCCATATAGACTATCAGTGACAACCTTAAGTACAGTTAGACCAAAGCTTATGTTTACCAACAAATGCCTTTATTTTGGTTACTTGCATGGCATGGGGACAGGTTTCTGAAAGGTTACGAGTAACCCAAAGTTGACTTAGCACTTAGAAAAAGTCTCATCTGTTTCTGGTCAGTGGTGGCGCATGCCTTAATCCCAGCACTCAGGAGGCAGAGGTAGACAGATCTCTGTGAGTTCGAGCCCAGTCTGGTCTACAAGAGCTAGTTTTAGGATAGCTAGGACTGTAACACAGAAAAACCCCATCTCAAAAAACCAACCCCCCCAAAACAAAAACAAAACAACACCCCACCCCCACCAACAAAACCCTCACCCTAGCATGGAGAACAATCCTCTTTACCTGCGTGGCTAGAGCCCCCTCTTCAGTTCACTCTATATTCTACAGCATGTTGTGGAGCGAGGAGACCACAGGCAGCTGGGGCAGAAGTCCATATAGCAGTCAGGGAGGCATGGAAGGGCATGTTTGCAGCCTCGGCATCAGGTTCATGGACCTCTCCACCTCCTCCTGGGTAGGGGAATGGGCACAGGGAAGGATATTGTCAGAAGACTACAAAACAGATCAAAACAGCCCACATACATTTGTATATACTGCTACTATACTCATTGCTCTGCATGTAAGCTTTGGGAATTGGGAAAATAAGTGTAAAATAAAGCTGTTAAAGTCACGTCCTTACTGTGTCAACACTCACCTTTTCCACTTTCCCCACAGTAAACAGACAGTCTTCAGCTTGGGCTACAACTCATCACTATTTTTTCTGCTCTCTTTGTAACCTGGCCCTGGCCATCTTCCTCCCCGTCCCTTCTGTTCCTGTCTCAACCACACCCCTTTGCCTCTTCTAGACCACACTGCATGTCCCTCCCACCTGGAGTCCCCTCCTACTTCCTCATCCATGACTCATTTCCTTCAGTTATGGGTTCCATTGTCCCCTTTTGTGCATCTGACCTGGGCAATTCCATCGAATTCACTGACCCCTGGTCCTCTTAGTTGCTCCCACCTTCTTCCATTTGCTGGTTCCTCAGGAATGTGCCGCCTGTAACATTATATAATTGAGTAATCAGGAAACTGTGCAGGCACAGTTAATACAATGAACACTGAACACAGTGTAAGGTGAGCTAGAGGCACTAACAGAGGGTTACAGGAGATTAGAGGAGGAAACCTTTTTGCATTAGGATCCCTTACATTTGGTTGGTCTCACCATGACCAAGTGTTACAGCTTGGGGCCTTGGCAAAGTCACTTCTTGGTTCTGGTTTGGTTTTGGACCCACTGAATCCTCCCACAGAGACAGTCACACCACCCACACATAGGGTTTTACTTTTTCCTATAAATCTGTCTCTTACATTTCCTTTTCCACCCTCAGTGATCCTGTTGGAAATCACTACACTCTTCCTTGCCCATCATGACAATTGGGTTTTTGTTTGGTTTCTGTTGCTTTGATAAAAAGCTGACCCAATCAAAGTGAGTCAGAGAAGGTTTTCTTTTCATACCACTTCCAGGTGACAATCCACGACAGAGGAAGTCCATAGCAGGAGTTCAGGACACGCACCTGGAGGCAGGAGCGGAAGTAGAAACCATGGAGGGAGGAGTGCTGCTAGCTTGCTCCCCATGACCTGGCCAGCCCAGGACCTACTGCACAAGGGTGGTACTGCCCACAAGGAGTTGTGTCCTCCGGCATTAACTCTTAATCAAGAACATGCCTTACAGACTTGCTTATAGGCCAGCGTGATGGAGGACATCTCTCAGTTGAGATCCCTTCATCCCAGAGAGGCCTAGGTTTGTGTCAAGCTGACATAAAATGAACCAGCGTAGAGAACCACCCATCAATTTGATGCCCAAACACATCTGTATAAACCATAGACTTTCATTTCTACTTGTTCCCAAGCTGTCAAGTTGACATTAAAATCAGAATATAAAACTCAAACAACTTTGAGTCCCACAGTCTTAAAAAATTCCAACACCATAAAAAAATACCATGTTCCCTTAAAAAACCCAATGTCTCTTTCGAAGTCTCTAAACTGTGGGATCCTGTAAAATGTGTGAATGTGTGTGTGTGTGTGTGTGCATATGTGTGTATATATGTATATATACATCAAGTATATATGTGTATATATGTATACACACACATACAGAGTTAAATAATTCTTGCTCCAAAAGGAAAGAACCAGGGCACAGTCACAACCAACTCAAATCACAATCAAACTTCAACAGTGAAAAAGTGCTTGATGTGTGGGACACACTTATAATTCTCTAGATTCCAACTGGCCTGGGCAGCTAGCTCCAATTCTCTGCCTCTTCCCTCTATACAACAAATATCTCACTTCTTAAGTCCTGCCAGCCTCCACCTCACATCTGCTACTCTCTTTGGCAGTGGCTACACATGATACTGGTGTCTCCAGTGTCCTGGGGTCTCCATTTCAACTGAGGCTACACCCTCACCAATGGCCTCTCTTCAGGGACTTCAGCCCTGCCCCAGGATGCCAAGCTTCAGTTTCTCCCCATGATCTCTTCATACCTTCAGAACCAGAGCCACCTTGGGGACTGGAGAGATGGTTCAGCGGTTAAGCGCACTAATGCTCTTGTAGAGGATTGAGGATGGACTTCCAGTCCTCACATGATAGTTTAAAACCATCTTTCATTTAATTTAGAGGAGATCTGATCCCCGTGTCTGATCTCTGTGGGCAAGAAGCACTTACAAGGTGCACAGGCACACTTGCACCAAAAACCCCTCACATGCAAAACGAAATGAATAAATATAATAAAAGTTATATAAAATACAGCACTGCTTGGGTGATTCTCACCAAGTTCAGATGAAAGCACAAGATGGAGCATTAGCTCCCTCTGGACCACAGCTTCTGTGTGCTGACCCTGAGGGAATACTCCCAGAAGACGCACCTCTTCTCCGTCACTGCTAATTTCTCAGCTCCAGTTAACCAGCCCTGATTGTCTGAGGGAAGCAGCAGTTTCACTTCAGTGGTGCCGATCTCTGGCAATCACAGCTATTCTTCAGACCCAGAAGACCTGACACCATGTATTATTAATTCAAAATATCACAGAACTCCCTCTGGACCTCCTCAAGGAAGTCCCCATCACCTGCCTTGTTCTCATGTTTCTTTCTTCACATCTCACATGGAAGAATCATTGAGCTCTGATCAGTCGATGACTTTTCCAGCCCAAAGTTCCAATTCCACCACAGTCCTCCCCAATAGACATGGTTAGGTTTCTCAGAGCAGCAGCCCACTCTTGGGTGCCAGGTTCTGTCTTAGTTTTGTGATAACGCCAAGACCATGGTAACCTATGGAAGGAAGGATCTCAAACACAGGCAGAAAGCACAGTCAGCAAACAAAATGCCACTTGGCTTTTGAAATCACAAAACCTGCCCCTCAGTGGCAAACTTCCATCAGCAAGGCCACATCTCTTACACCTACCCAAAGAGGCCCACAAGCTGAGGGCAAAATATCTGAGTCTATGTGGGTCATTGTCATGCAAACCATCACAAACAATGAAAATATTTTAGTAAAATAAAGAAATCAAAATGCGAAGAACATGAAAAGCATGCCACCCAGAAGAAAACTCTGTGTGTGTGTGTGTGTGTGTGTGTGTGTGAGAGAGAGAGAGAGAGAGAGAGAGAGAGAGAGAGAGAGAGGTGAAGGAGGAACACAGAAACACAGACATCTTTCCTTAAAATTTTTTTGGAGACAGAGTCTAATGTAGGTGAGTCTGGCCTGCGACTCAGCTTTTATCTGAGGCTTGCACTGAACTCCCGATCCTCTTGTCTCCACCTCCCAAGTGCCGGGATTAAGCTGTGCAGCACACACACCAAGCTCCTCTTACCATATTAGTAACTGCCTCTCCTAACTGAGTGTGCTAACACAGGACACAACTCTGTCTCATCCGAACATGTCACTTGACACACAGAAGAGAGGTACGCAGCACTGGAGGTGGGAAGCCACGAGTCAGTGTGGGTGCCCCTACCTTCGAAAACCAAAGAGATCCAAGAGTGTTGGTTGTCAGCTTCTTCAAGGATTCCCCACTTCTTGTACTGAACTCATGTATCACATTGTCTTTATTTTGGACCTGGCCATCCTTGGTGATCCAAGAGCACCCTCAAAAGTAATAAAGTCAAAGGGAAACAATCTGTAGTCCCCACTATGCAGTCCATCTTCCAGGAGGACTGATATTCATCTCAGCATGGCTCCCCATTTCTTTCAATGCACCTCGGTCCTCTTCTGGCCTGGTGCTATTGGGGGAGCTCTCAGTACCTCCTTATCTATAAATGTCATGCAACACACAGATACTGGACCCTGCAGAGAGGCACCTGTGACTTAGCATCATCTAAAAGGTGACCACCCTGAAGTGTGGTGAAGGGCAGTGAAGGATGTGACCGGAAATGGTGAGAATGGGAGCTCTAGAGTTGGGGAACCCTATAAGAACCACCCCCAGAATGAAATGGGGCCACTCAGAGAAATGCCTTGCACCATGACACACTATGGACAGGGAATCCTCTCTTTCCTAGCTTCTCATATCTCTACCTTGTCTACCCCTGGTTAGACACCAGCCACCCATTCTTTTGACTCCTGAGAACATCAACCGCCTGTGGATGCCCCATGAAGCCCTGTCTCGATCACCAGGGATTGACTGCAATCCCTGTTTCACCAATCCTGGATGGGTTCCCCCATCACTTTACTTTCTGGGTCTCTATGAGCATAGTTGGTAGAACTCAGCTCACGGGGTGATAGGAGTGTGACGGCTTCTCATCATACTAGCCATGAGATTCATGATTTGTCAATCACCTCTGCCTAATGTTTCTCAAAGGATAGACTTACATACACCATTGTCATAAATGCTTTCATCCGTGATCCACACACTAAAATATAATCTATGTGATTTTAATTGGCAGGGGAGCAAACAGGAAGCTCTTTGGTACCACAGCCATGGAGACTCCAACCTTCTCATTGTTCTTTGCTTCTAAAGAGCACAGGCCCCACCTTTCCAGCCCTTGCATGGTGGGGTCAAGACCTAGGTCTTGTGAGTATCTCAGCAAGAGCCAAGGCTTGTCAGAGACTGCACATTAATATTGTTTATAGGCAGAGTAGCTGTCCAACCTGAGTCCATATTGTTTATAGATACGTGGATCTATCCAACCTGGACCCACATAGGTACAAAGATGCCATTGTGTGACCCAGCTGGGTATCAGAACAGGACATTGAGGGCCAAGAAGTACAGGATGGGGAGGAAGGAGGCTGTGTTGCTACTGGAGAGGGACCTGTACTGAGTCATTAGAGAGGCAGCCAGGGAAGCTCAGCCACAGACTCTGGATTTAAGAGGTCCTGGCCATCTTGTATCCCTCTTGCCCTTTAGATCCAAAGGAACCTAGACTCATGGTCACCTTGGCGTCCTGTCAGTTTTCAGACAAATAAGAGTGTTAATTTTAATGTGATGGAGACTCTTGTCTAAGAAATTGATGCGGTTGTATAAACACTGTCTCTCAACTGCCTCTGTCAGACCTGTACCTATTACAGATCATAGGACTGACAGAGGCAGTTGAGAGACAGTGTTTATATAACTGCATCAAGTTTCTTAGACAAGCATCTCCATCACACTAAGTGTTCCCTTTTAGAGTATCATGCCCACAACAAGGAACTTTGGAGTTCAGGACCACTGCCATGTGAGTGTCCCCCATGTGTATTTTCTTCTTTCAATCCTTCCTCCACCTGTGTTTGGACATTGATGGCAGAAAAGCCCCTTCCTTTGAGAGGCCACAGTCTCAGCACCCAAAACTTGGAGGGGTTGATGTGGATTTTAGGGCTCGTTGCTCTAAGGCTGATGAAGCAGGTGATGTCAGCGGAGCACAGGCATGTGTTCTGAAAGAGTCTGATGGTTTCCTTTTTCCTAGGTTTGAGGGCGAGTGCATTAAGACAGGATTCCGTTTGCAGAGAACAGAGGAGCCTGGTCAGTACAGTGCCCGTGAGTCCCCTGTCTCAGTTTCTTCACCTGTTGCTGCGATAAAACACTCTAATCAACACTGCTTTTAGGGGAGAAAGGGTTTGCTTTAGCTCACAGTTCAAGGTGCAGCCCACAATGGTGGGGCATTCCAGGCTGCTGCAGCATGAAGCAGCTGCTCATATTACAACCAGAGTCAGAAGAGAGCAGGGAATGCATTCATGCTAGTGCTCAGACGGCTTCACCGTTTCACACAGTTCAGGATCTTCTGCCCACACAATGCTCAGAGAACTTGTCATGTGCAGCAGAGTGCAAGAGGTTTACTGGGGAGGGGGAAAGGGAGGAGGGAGGGAGGAGAGCTAGAAAGAATGAAAGGCTACTTTGATCTTGGAGTGGGTACTTGAGACAGACAGAAAGACAGGAAAGCAAGAGGAGCAAGAATAAAAGAGAAGACAATGACAGACTGGTAATTTTTTGTTGCTACTAAGTTTATTTTATATCCCACTGCAGTTACCCCCTCCCATTCCCTGCCCCCATGTCCCCTCTGCCCCCTGAATCCACTTCTCTGCTTCTGTTCAGAAAAGGGCAGTCCTCCCAAGGGTGTCAAAGCCTGGCGTATCAAGTTGAACTAGGACTAAGCTCATCCCCTCGTATTAAGACTTGGTAAGGCAACCCAGTATGAGGAATAGGTTCCTAAAAGCCTGCCATAGCATCAGGGACAAACGGGCCCTGATCCCACTGCAAGGAGTCCCACAAGTAGACCAAGCTCTACAACTACCATACATACATAGAGGGGCTAGGATGGTCTCATGCAGGCTCATTAGCCGCAGGGCCAGTGTCTGTGAGTTTCTATGACTCCAGCTTAGTTGCCTCTGTGGCTTCCCTTGTGATGACCTTGACCCCTATGGCTCCTGCAATCCTCCCTCTCTTCTTCAGCTCTGCACAATGCTTGACTGTGGATCTCTGCCATCTGCTTCCATCAGTTACTAGACAAGGCTCTCTGAGGTTAATCAGGGCACTCACCAATCTGATTACAGGAGATGACCAGGTGGGCACTCTTAAGGGGTGTGGGTGTCACGTAGCTGACAGTGGAAAGTCACCTGTCAGTGGACTGAGGCAGGAACTAACATTTTTCCTGGCATTACCACTGATGGCACTGCCGGGGGAATGCTGCCTGACCTGTTGGTAGGAAGCACAGCTTGACCATAACCAAGCGGGACAGCAGGTGATAATTCTGCATCAGCGTGCACAGCACCCTTTGGCACTAAAGGAGCCAGTCAGCTGGGTGAACTTTCTGCTCAGTTCCGGCCTGATTTCTCCACGTTTGCAGCCATAGTGTTTAGGGTCTTTACCAATAGGGTCTTATTATCTACTGCAACACGTGACTATCACCGATGGTGAAATTACCGGGCGTGAGAACGGATCAGGAGACACGCCATGGAACCCACTTTAAGAGTTTGTCGAGAGAGAGGAAGACATGCGCACAGGCCTGAGGAAACTGTTGCAGGAAGAGAGTCTGGAGCAAGTGTGTCTAGTTTTTAAAGGCTGCCTAGCGTACGCGCATAGCGGCTTACATAGCTGCGGCACCTGTAGATCACGTGACCACGCTGTACGTACATCACGTAGGGCTTGAGGTCTCTGGGTGACTACGTAAGTTGCCTGAACACTTGATGGCACATGTGTGGCCCTGGAACCTGGAAATGCCAGAGCTTTTGCCAAAGCGCTGGGTGACGGAAATGATAACATTTTACCCTTTTGTTTATTATAAAAATTAGGGGGGGGGTTATTAAGGGTAGCCAGAGGATGGGAATGGGTCATCAGGTCTCTTGTAGCTACTTCCTGCTGGCTTGTGGGTGTCAGAAAGTTGGGGTGCTTGGCCACTTCCTGGGATAGATGGTTGCTTCAATGTATCTTTAGTATTTAAACATGTGTGTGTAGGGGGGGTAGTATGTGCAGGTGTGAGTGTGTGTATGCACTTGATTGTACATGCACGTGTGCAGGCTAGAACTTGTCACGGCTGTCTTCCATTGACTCACTTACCTCATTTTTTTGAGTCAATATTTCTCATTGAACCTGGAACATGGAATTTTGGCTAAACGGGCTGCCTGGCAAACCTGCAGGATTTCTAAGTCTCTATCTGCCATCCCCGGTGCTCTGGGGTTGTGGATACATGTTTTCTTGTCTGCCCTTTACATGGGTGCTGGGTATTTGAATTCATTCATGCCCCGGAAGCACATTACCCACTGAATAGAGTACACATCCCCCACATTCCAGCTCTTATAGATTAGTTTTAACCATTCATTCAGATCTTTTCCAAATCTGTAAGGTGTTCATTGAGTATCATTATTGTTAGGAAAAAAAAATAATAAGAGGAGTGGCTCCGCCAGCGCAAAAAAGTCCAATTAGGTCAGATCAAACCAAATTAAAATGCCCATCGTTTTATTAAGTACGGCGCTCTTGGGTGGCCAAGTGCATGGCGGGGAGACAGGAAAGCAGGGAGCCCATGCAAACCCGAAACCACGTGTTTCTCTTCTTGGAGTCCACTTATATACCCTATGGAAGTGGTGTGTTATTAAATTTACTTTAACAATTATTTTTATGGAGAATTGCCTCTATGTTCATCGGGAAGATTTGCTTCTACCTTTGTGTGCATGTTTCTAGCATTAGCATTAGAGTACTGTCATGAAGAAGGATGCTTAAAAGAAATCCCACAGTAGCTCAGAATTGAGAATAATAGAGGGTTATTTATTTAGAGGTATACTCACAAATCAATATTCTCTGCTGGAGTGGAGAACAGCACCCAAATCCTGCAGCCGGAAAAGAGGCTGGACACACGCTTTACATGGGCATAAATAGTATAAGAGGCCACGCCCCAGTGGGCGGGTAAGTTAAAGGCTACTGGCTGTAGGATTTTCTACAGCGCTGCCAGCTTTGTGAAAGTTAATTCTCTTTCTGTCTTATGGAGTAGTTTGCGGGTCATTGGTGTTCATCCTTATTTAAGGTCTGGTAGCATTCTGCAGTGAATCTATTTTGGCCTGGGCTTTAGTTTTTGGGGAGGTTTGTGTTACTGTTTCCATCTTATGCTCAGGATAGAACTTTTTGAGTTTTTTCGTTTTCTTTAGAACTTTTAAAAGTCATGGTTGTCTATGAAATTATCTATTTCTTTTATATTTCTCAACTTACTTGAGTATAAGTTTTTAAAGCATGCCTTAATGATCCTTTGACTTTCATTTGGTGTCTGATGAAACATCTTCTGTTTGTCTCTAATACATTAGTGTTTCTTTTTTCTTTTAATTAGTTCGACTAATTTTCTTCTATCTTTTTCATTTTTATTGAAGTCTCACTTTTTGGTTGACTTGCTTTTTCCTTTACTATCTCCTCAGTCTCTCCCTAATCATTATATCATCATCATCTTCTTCTTCTTGTTGTTGTTGTTCTTCTTCCTCCTCTTCTCCTCCTCCTCCTCCTCTTCTGCTCCTCCTCCTCCCTCTCCTTCTCCTCCTCCTCCTCCTCTTCCTCCTCCTCCTCCACATATTACTTGGAAACTTCATATGTGAATATATTGGACTTATGTCCAGAAGCCACCTCTCCCCCTTCTAATGGCCCCTAGAACCATCCACTGCATCCTCTCCCCAAATTCATGATTACGTCACAGTTTCTCCACCTTCTCCTCCCAACCCTTGTTCTCCTCCTGCCCGTCCTCCTTCTCCTCCACAAACCATGAGAATAGACAGTGCTGTGTACATGTGCATGGGTGTAAGGCCATGCAATGAAGCAAGGGCAACCACTATGGGCAACTCCTCTGAAGAAAACTTCTGTAACTCAGCAGTAGCCACCCCCTGACCAAAGCTCCTTTGATTTTTTTTAATTTATTTATTTATTAAAGATTTCTGTCTCTTCCCCGCCACCACCTCCCATTTCCCTCCCCCTCTCCCAACCAAGTCCCCCTCCCTCATCAGCCCAAAGAGCAATCAGGGTTCCCTGCCCTGTGGGAAGTCCAAGGACCACCCACCTCCATCCAGGTCTAGTAAGCTGAGCATCCAAACTGCCTAGGCTCCCACAAAGCCAGTACGTGCAGTAGGATCAAAAACACATTGCCATTGTTCTTGAGTTCTCAGTAGTCCTCATTGTCTGCTATGTTCAGCGAGTCCGGTTTTATCCCAGGCTTTTTCAGACCCAGGCCAGCTGGCCTTGGTGAGTTCTTGATAGAACATCCCCATTGTCTCAGTGTGTGGGTGCACCCCTCACGGTTCTGAGTTCCTTGCTAGTGCTCTCTCTCCTTCTGCTTGGTTTCTAGCCAAAAATAAAGGACATTGAGCCTATAATTAGTGGTCCTAGAGAAGCTAAATAAGAAGGAGAACCCAAAGAAAAACATATAGGCATCCTCCTGAATATTAACCTTCATCAGGTGATGAAAGGAGACAGAGACAGAGACCCACATTGGAGCACAGGACAGAAATCTCAAGGTCCAAATGAGGAGCTCCTTTGATTTTCCAGCCGACAGCTCTAAAGCCTTTCTGAAAGCCTAAGGCCCACATACTCAGTGTTCTTAAGGTTCCCCTTTTAGTACCAATTTCTTCTGTTATTTCATCTTCTTTTTATTGGCAAAATGTACAACAGAAACAAGACAATGGAGGAGGAATTTATTCTGACTCATGTTTCAGGAGCTACTATGCATCATGGTGGGGTAAGGCATAGTGCCTGAAATAGTTGAACCAGGGCAATATGAGATGGGGTCATGGCTTGTTTACATATTTTTTAAAAAAAACATATTTATTGATTCTTTGGGAGTTGCACATCCTGCATCCCAATTCTGTTCACCTCACTGTCCCTCCATATTCTCCAGTCATCCCTGCCACACCCCCTCACAAAAGGAAACAAATCAAAGTAAGCAAGAAGCAAATAAAAACAAAAGCAAGAGTAAAAACAAACAAGAAACACAAACCAAACCAAAACAAACAACAGAAAATTCTCTTTGCTTCTCTTTCTTTCCTGTTTCTTCAACACCTCTTCATTTTTCCTGGTTGCAAGGGAGGCTTCAGTGTGTCATACAGTATACCTCTTTGTCCCATCAGTTTTACTGTCACTGGTCTGGTTCAAAGCCTTTGGTTTCTGGTACACCATCATCACTGTATTCTTACAGGAACTCCTCTGGGATATCCTATGGCTGCCCCAAGTCTTGGAGATCCACAGGACCAGTCCTTTCACCAGCTCTAGCAGGTCCTAGATGGGGTAGATACTATGGTGGGTCAATCCAAGGCCCTGCTGTGGGCCTGGATGGTAGCCAAGCTACCATCTTGGGTAGCCAAGCCCCTGGAGCCATCTGCCTTGGGTGAGGGGGTGTAATCAGCTCCCCTACATGCATGCCCTCAGGGTTGGTTCACTCTGGCCTGTGGTGAGGGGTGGGGCCATCTCTCCAGCATGCAGGGTCCAGCTCTCTTGCTCTAGTGTCCAGTGAGAGGCAAGGCCAGATTTTCCAGGGCCAGTGAAGGGCGTGGCTGGCTCACCATGGCCCTCTGATTTCATCTCGCATGGTTCCCAAGGCCTCCTGAGATGACACGGGCCACAAACATCCACACAGACCCTAGTTGTAGCTGGGCCAAGGACCCAGACATGGTCTTCTGCAGTAGCTTGGGTCCGGTTGACATCCTGGCTCTGGATGGAGGGACTGGCCACTCACGTGAGAATGGTTGCAGTCCTAACCCCGAGCCTCCATGTGACCTTTGGTGGAAGTGTAGAACCCCAACTTCAGCACAGACCTCAACCATGGTAGAACCATGGACCCCGACATAGTCCTTGATGCTTGTTTACATCTTGAGGGATCAAGAACTGCTTAGAGTCAGGTGGATTCTACTAGTATCCCATGTCTTCTCATGTGGCTTCAGAGACAAAGGTTCACATGTTTCCCAGAAAAGTTCCTCTATCTGGTGCTGATGTGTTCAGATACAAGAACCTGTGGGAAACATCAGGTTACACACACACAGGGACATAAGCACAGAAATGTATGCTTAGATGAACATAGATTTGCACACACAGACCCTCACACACAAATGCACACACACAGAAACAGAGGCACCCATACAACCATATATATACAACACATACCCTAAAACGCACAATGACACAGGATCACACACAAGCACACACAAGCATGATACAGGTACAGATATGAACACACATACACTGATCTGTTGACACACAGAGACACATCTAGTCACAACACGCATGCTCACAGACGGTGACATGGAGAGATAGGCATCCACTTACCTGCACAGACAGAAACGGACTTGTGCACTCTTGTATTTGCTGCCCAAAGACATATGCAAAGGCAAACACACACACACACACACACACACACACACACACACACACACACACACACACGCACACATCTCTACAAAGCAAGACAATGAAATTCTTTTGTGATATGAAAAAGAAGGGGGAAGTGAGGAGTAAGGACCCCTGAGCAACTGCAGTCCTGGCCTGACTCCCAACTTCTCTTGCAGCATGGAGAGAGGAAAGGCAGTTGATCTAAGTACAGCTATAATTGATTTGGGCACATTGTTGGGACCCAGCTTCTGAGTGACTAGGACGAGCAGCATGGGGCAAGATATGTCTTCAGGGTCCTCATGAGTCTAATTCAGTGGGGAAGACAGGACCCAGGAGTCAGGGTGCTGGAGGGAGAGGGCACAGCTCAGTTCTCAGGGGGCTGTGGCTACAGCACACAGTTGTGTGCCCAGCATTGCTATGTGGAGAGGGAATGGTGTGTGTGCTCAGTCCTGGGAGTCCTGGGAGAGACCGGGAGGTATAGAGGCTCCCTTTCTGTTGGGAATGGGACCTAAATAAGGATGGGAACATGGGAGCCCTGGTTCTCTTTCAGACTCTAGATTCTCAGCAGAACTTCAGACTCTGATAACACTCTCCCCCTGATGGACTTCGTCAGAATGAGTGACAGCACAGCCAGATGTCTCCTATAGAAATGATCACTTCCTCTCAGAGCTTCTCCCTTTCCTCTTTCCAGACTCTGAGAGAGGTCGGGTGTCAGGGCACTGACTGAAGTCCCCAGGGCAACAGCCTGCCGATCATGCAGAGGGGCTTGTCGTGATCAAGGTCTCTCCAGCCTGCTCTGAGATGCTTCCCAAGCCCCTCCTGCATCTGCTCCCACTTCAGCTACAACCTGAAATCTTTCCCTGGCTCTTCCTCTCCCTCCTGTCCTCTCTGCGGTGACATCCCCAGTTTAGCTACCAGGAAACTGGGACATAATTTATTGGGTAGGAAGCAAAGCTGAGAAGCCCGCTGCCACCCGTCACCTTTACTGAACACAGAGTTGGCTACTTGGAGTTCAGAAGGAACCTCTTGTGAGTCCCTGCCCTCGGGCCGACTGCTTGGGTCTTGGTTGTATGGTCTCCTCACTCTAGCCACACTCGTTCTCTTGACTAGCGGGGTGGAGGATGCAAACATGGAATCCTCTTTTCTTGTCAGGAAATTGTATCAGGTGAGTTCTGAAACTGCAGGAAAGCTGTTCCCAGGAACACTGAGCTTAGCCCAGGAGACCCAGGGTCCAGCCTGTTGCATTCAGTACCGCTGCACACTGTGAATGACAGGAATGACCAAGCACCATGCTGTTGTCGCTTGGAGAAACCAGTGTGGACAGCACTCATTTCTGTGTAGGAAGGGAGTCTCTGACTCTGCAGGATTTCAATGGATTCTGAGATCAATGAGGAACCCGAGGGATCATGGCATAGTCAGGGTTGTTTCATTTGGGGAGAGACCCTTGGAGAAACAATTGGAGACCAAGAGTATAGCCTGTCCTCCTCATGGAAAACAGTCTGGGGTGCATTGGTTGAAACTGTCCTGAACTCTGAGTGTGGGTTGGTCATTGGCTCTGTACCTATCCGTATCTGCTGTTTCCATGGCAGTGTGGCATAGAGCACAGTGTTGCAGCCCGGAACTGTGACTGGTTGCTGTATGTATTGTGTAGGGAGCATTGAGCTCTCCTCACTGCTGGGAGCTGGAAAATGGGGGAAGGTATGAAGGAGAGAGCCATGCTGCTGCCTTGTGTCCAGGAAACCCACTGAATGTGTTGAGTTCAAAATGGCCTTGAATGAAGCAGAAGACAAACCTTGATACTTCCCTCTCTGTAAGCGCTTATATTTACGTTGTTCCATTTCGCAAGCGATTTTTGGGAAATCCTGACAGTCACATGGCTTGTTCTTTGTCTTCAGGGATGTGGGACTATGTCACAGTGTTTCTTGGAGGGGAGAACTTCTTAAATGGCAAAACCAATGATGTACCAGATCTCCCTCCTAGAGTGTCTGGGGTCAAGGGAGGCAAGATGTCCTTGAGCCTCTGATGTATTTTGTGTGAATGTTTCCTATCCAGACATAACCAACTTCTACTCACCCAAGATAGTGCACCTGAAGAGACTCAAGGCAGTTTAAGCAAGGCAAACGGGGCTCTGGCAGGCCTTGCCCTTCTCCCCAATTCTCTCTGCCTTGCTAAAAATTGTTAGAACATCCCTAAAGCTAGTGAGACCAATGGTCTCTCCCCTCATCTGGCCACTTCCTCCTCCGGAGGCTGACTACCAAGATCCAGTTACCAAAGTATTGACTAGTGACCGAAAGTACTTTTTGGCTCACCTAATTAATGTGTGCAATTATAATTAAATACCTCATCCTAACATGGGTTTCCATTTCACCTTAAAAAAAAATCACCATTTGCCTATGAACCACAACTGTCTATTCAGAGCCAGTCCTTTGTCTTCCTCCAAACCCTCTTGGGACAAATACCCCTTTTCCCTCTCCCTTGCTCCCTTCCCCTTCTCCCTCATCCTCTGCCTCCTGTCTTTGTCTCTTATTCCCTGCCCTTTGTTCCTCCAGGACAAATTAATCTCTTTGTGCTGAGAACTTGGCCTTGTGGTGTCTTGAGCCCAAACTAGTCCCTACAGTAGCAGCTGTCCAGCTTGGGGATCCAGCGAATGATTATTGTTATTGTTTGCAGTGTGTGGGTGAAGCGGTACTCAGAGGGATGTGGGTGACCCCAAACCAGCTGAATTACTTACAAGTCTCACCACAGCTTGATGGCAGCCTGCCCCCGCCCACATGGATAGCTTGTCTTCTTTAGCTTTTAATATTCTATATATTCTAAAGCACCTCCTGAGATGGGGAGACCTTGTGTAGCCTGGGGGAGACAGAACTTCGGGAGACTGTCTGTTGGTGCCACCTCCTCCTTCTGCGAGGATCTCTGGACTAGCCTGGTCTTGATGGTTTCTTGAGAACCACAGCTGCCACACACAAATGGTGGTAGGTATTAGACTTGGGGGATAGTGTTCCACAACAGGCCTGTCCAGGAGCTCTACACTCTCCTTTCCTATGTGTGAAATGGTGTAGGAGGGTCTTCTTTCTATGTGTTGCTTTCATAGGTTAAATAAAGAGACTGCCTTGGCCTTCTGATAGGACAGCAGCTTAGATAGGCAGAGTAGACAGAACAGAATTCTGGGAGAAAGGAGGTAGAGGCAGAGAGCCGCCTGCCATGAAGCTGCCAGGTCAGACATGCTGAATATTTCCTGGTAAGCCATGAGCTCGCGGTAACAAACAGATTATTAGAAATGGGTTGAATCAAGATGTGAGAGTTAGCCAATAAGAGGCTAGAACTAATGGGCCAGACAGTAATTAATTAATACAATTTCCATGTAGTTATTTTGGGGGTTAAGCTAGCCAGGTGCTGCCACGGACCGTCCCTCTGGGAGACTGCAATCCACGGGAGAACAGGGGTGAAGGCTATAGGAAAGTCAGGATATGACGCAAGGGAATGACAGACAGACACACTGTGTAGTGAGAATCTGCTGCAATTTTATTTCTGCAAAGTTCAGGTTTATATACAGAACTAATTAAGGAACTTGGCATGTGTACATCATCACCCCACTCACAGTTCTAGACATAAATCAAGGCTAAGCATTATCTAATTCAGGACTTCCTTTGTACCACAGCTGTTGGCAAGGACTTCTTAGAACACTGTCTCACACCATTAACCATAGTCTATCAGCAAGAGCTGGTTCTCAAGGTCAAAGCCTCAGAGTTCAAAGCCCCCACTAATATATTATTTTATTCTTTGTTGCACTGTACCCAGGTGTGCTTTCCATTCCTTATCAGATGTTTTATACCAATATTCTAAAGCTGGTTTCATGTTTTCTGCTAATTCTTTTCTCTCATCTTTGGTATAAAAGCACCAGGGTTTTCTAGTTCTTGCTAATTTCATTCTCAACCTCACTTGATAATAATTCTCTCTGCTCTACATTATCTAAAAATCTTCCCAAACTTAAGTTAGGGGTGGTCTGTTTTATCTCTTCCAGAACTGCTTTAATGAATGGTGGAGCGGATTTCAGAGGATCATCAGTTTCATTCTATACTGTAATTCTTGGGAGCTTGGTCAGCTGTAAACAGGAAAGATAAGATATACAAAGAAAGAGCATGCAGAGTGCCAGGAGGGCTCGCTTCCAAGGCCATCCCTTAGCAGGAGGTCTGTCTTCGGTGTCAGGTCCCAAGTCGACTGCTGATTGCCAGGAGACTGCCTGAGGCTGCGCTCCAGGAAGCTCTGACCTCAGTCCTTCAGCAGGCTCAGGCCAGTGCAGAGGCATTTGTCACTACACGGCAGTTACTGCTGTGGACGTGGCAAGGTGCCAGGAAGCAGCCCGCTGCTCCTTTTACTACACCTATGCAGGAAGGAGATGGTTAGCCCATTCCTCTGGATCCTTGGCATTTGAGAACTACCCAGGGGTTGTGAGCTCCCAGATGCTCATCCACACAAGAGCTATGCCATTGAGTCAAATGCCCTTTGCACCCTACATCTGGGGTGAGAATATTTGTGTTGATTTCTTTGGGCATTGGGAAAATGGGCGTGGACCTTGACTGGTACCCTGAATATCCCTGCACACTGGACCCCACTGTGAAGCTAGGCTGACTTTCCTCCATTGAGGGAACACAGACCATGGGATGAAGACACTGGCAGGTGGGCCCTGTTCACAACAGCTCCTGACAGAGGGGAACTGTTGCTTTCTTCAGAAGGGTTTCATGTACCCTGGATGCAGACACAGGATTCATGTATATTGAAGAGATTTTGCTTAGGAGCCAGGTAGATTGGTTAAAAGGCTGAGCTCATTGCTCTGGAAACTCACCTGAGGGCTCTCCTAGATTGGGGTGTGTTATGAGGAGGAATGCACTTTAGTAGCCAGCCCCACGGTGACCTCAGGGAAATAAGGACACCTTGTGGAACTCAGCATAGAGAACAGCTTGGGAAGCTGGGTCATAGGGTGGCTTGTCTGTGGGACAGGGTGGAGGTGTGCTGGATCTAAGGGCCACATGGTGTGTAGCTGGTTTATTAGGCTCATATGTATTGACTAAGCTTCTAATGCAATCAGAGCTGTATGCCTGGTCCCAGAGTGAGGGGAAACTATGGCTGTGGTTTACTGGCAAGGTTCTGGCGTCTTTCTCCTTCAATAGCTATGTGGCGTGGCATCTGCCTGATTCTGCCTTCTTTTTCTTCTATCTCTACTTGGATTTCCCACCTTGCTATATTCTGCCCTGCTATAGGCTAAAGCAGCTTCTTTATTAACCAATGGTAATAAAACATATTCACAGTATACAGAGGGGGAATCCCGTATCAGCGGCCCCCAAAGCACCATTGTTTGTGCTATCCCTCTCTAACCTGGTCTCTGGCTATCATCCGCTCCCTGTCCTGCCATCCACTCCCTCTTCTCTGCCCTCCAGTCACTTCCTGTTACAGCCAGGCTCTGTCTGCCCCTTCCAGGCTCCACTCAATGTTCCTCCCTCTGGGAGTCCTCTTCCACTTCCTTATTCGTGTCTCATTCCCGTCAATACCCTCAATTATGTCTTTAAATGTCCCCTTTGTACAGCTGACTCAGACAGTTGAATCTACAACCCCTTGTGCCCGTAGTGATTGTTCACCTTGCTTCATCTGGGCTTGCTCATGGCATATGCCACACTTGTAATAATCTATAATTAAGCAATCAGGAGATAGGAGCACCTAATAGAGCACGGATAATTGATACAATGAATACTGAACAATACAGTGTAAGGAGAGCTAAGACATCGAGGGTTGCGGAAAATCAGTGTGGAAGGTGTCATATATGGGGAACCAAGTAACTTGACAATTCTGGTTTTGTTTGTAGACTTACTGGATCCTTACACAGAGACAGTTACACTATCCCCACATAGGGTCTTTCTCTTCTTGTAAATATATATATATATATTTCTCCTACTAGCCCTGAATCTATATTTGGAACTGAAGAGACAAAACTAAAGCCATTTTAGACCTAGGGCTCATCTTTGTGAGAGTGTAACCCCACCCCAGGCACCTCACCCCATGTACTTGTGAATTCAGAGAAAAGCCACAACCAGCCTAAAAACTATCTGGCTTCCCAGAGACTAGAGGACAGCCCATCAGAAGCTAGACAAACAAGTTTTTTTTTTTTTTTTACAGTTACTGGGTGGTTTTGTGGAAAGTTACAAAAATCCCCTCTTGACTTAGCGCCAACTACCCCCCTACCCAAGGCACGTAACTCCCTGTCTGCAATTTTTCCCTTTAAAGACCCCATGTACTGTGAGCTCAGGGCCTGTCTTCCTCACCCGCTGTGTTGGTGCATGGAAGAAGGCCCCTGCTTGCAAGCCTATACAATAAGTTGCATCGGAAGTTGGCTCCGTGGTGGTCTTGCTGGTGCGCGGGGAGGGGTGTGTGTCTGTGTCTTGAGACTCAGGCTCAACAGAACCTTCTGCACTGCATTACACAAACACATGGAGAGTGGACATCCTCACTGGTCCTTGACGCTGTATAAGTGGCCGTATTGCACAGCAGGAGTGGCCCAGGTTGCAGATCTTTTGTAGACGTTCTTCTTCAAAGTAAGAGTGAGACTCTTCTTCAGACAGTTCTTTCTCAGAATCTTGTCGAATGACCTTCCAGTACTGACTGATTGACACAGCACAGCATTTTCTACTTCAATTGTTTAAATGGCTGATTTCTTTTAAAAGACAGAATCTAATGTAGCTCAGGCTAGCCTAAAATTTAGTATGAAATTGAGACTGGCTTTGAGCTCCTAATCTTCCTGCCTCTGCCTCCCAAGTGTTGGGACTATGCACTACCACACCAGGCCGCTTTTATCCAACTAGGAACTGCCCTAATTAGCTGCAGTAATTCATGACACATCTGGGCTTCACCAGAGTTGTTACTGGAAACAGAGAAAAGACAGACACGGGCATTGAAAGTGAAACTGAGATCTATGATGGTTGTGACAGGCACTGTCTTCAAAAACCTGCAAGAGGACCAAGTTGGTTGGTCATTGGCACTTAACCACAGCCCATCTCCTGACTGACCACTTATGCTTCAGCCTGAGTGTATTCTATAGGCGAACATTCAGAGTTACGAATACACACCTCTCAATAATGAATGAGGGACTGGAGAGTTATCTCATTGGTTAAAAGCAGATGCTACTCTTGTAGATTACCTGGGTTCCATTCACAGTACATATAGGGCTGCTCACAACTGTCTGTAATTCCAGTTCTAAGGGGAATCTGATGCCTTTTGCTGACCTCCTCCTCTACCTGCAACTGTGTAGGGCACATATACATGTGGGAAAAAAGACTTATACACATAAAATAAATGAATCTAAAATGGCTAAAATAATCCCGTTTAGGGAAACAATCTTTAGTATACACGATGTAGGTAATCTTTTAGGTCAGACTGCTCCCCAGGAGTCTCAGATGCATCTTGTTCTAGCTAATTTGATGACAACTCAGCACAAGCTGGAGTCATCTGGGAAGAGCAAACGTCAACCAGGAAAATGCCCCCACATTATTGGCCTGTAGAAAAGCCTGTGTATGTTCTTAATTGGTAGTTGATATGGGAGTGTACAGCTCAATGCGGGCCAGGACCACTGGACTGGTGGTTCTTGGTGCTATAAGAAAGCAGGCTGAGCAAGCCATAAGGAACAAGCCAGTAAGCAGCAGTTTCTACCTCCAGGTTACTGACTTGAGTTCCTGCCCTGGCTTCTCTGGGTGATGGATTATGAACTGAAACGAGTTGCTTCTGGACATCAACAGAGACCTAACTAAGACACACCTCAGTCCCAGCCAGTTCCCCTTGTGCCTGGTGCTGTTGGCACCAACAGAAATTCTATCAACTATCTATTCTGAGTAAAGCCCAGCCACTGTCCTTTGCAGTGAGGAACCTAGGAATTAGCCAGACAGAGAAGGGGTGGCCAAGTTGAGGTTAAAATTCAAGGTAGTGAGGGACACAACCCAAAACAATGAAAACTGGAGCCCTGGAATTGGGAATCCCTGCAGGAACTGCCACCAGAAAGAAAGGGGAGGCCTGAAGAGAAATGCCTTAGGTCGTGGGAACACACAGGCCAGGACTTCCTTCGCCTCTGGCTTACCATCTCCATAAGGTCTACCCAAGCCTGAGCACAAATGCCTGTTGACTCCTGAGAGCATCTACCACGAGGAGACCTCCACTTCCTGTCCTACCTCTTATCCTCCCAGGGTTCCCTGCAGTCCTCTGCCCTCCCCCCCCCCCCCCGGTGTCTTTTATCAATTTAACTTACAGGTGTCCATGAACATAGCTTGAGCACTTGGTAGAACTCAGTCCACTGGGACACAGGGAAGGACAGGTAGATAGATGATGATGGGAAGTGGCTGTAACGTGCGTCAGCTGCCCTTCTTTTTGCACGAGACTCGTGGGGGCAGGCCTCGCCTGTCTGTCATCTGCATGTGGCTCTCGTGGTTTGGCTAAGGGAAGAATCACACACACCATTGCTGTAAGTGTTGACATCAGTAGGTCCTCACAGCGATGTGGAAGGTGTCCATGGTGTGGTCAGCAGGACAAAGTACACAAAGTCCTTGGCACCCTGGGTGTTGAGACTCCAGGCTGCTCACTAATCTCTGGTGCTAAGGAGCGCTGGCCCCACCCTCTCACATCCAGGATGTCAGGCTTCCTGTGCAGTAGCAGCTAACAGGATTGGATCATGGCAGCTTCTCAGTGCAGTCCAGGGCCTGCCATAGGGTGCTCATTAATATTGTTTAGATGTCCTTGAAGCTGTCCAAACTTGGTCTACAGAGGCACAAAGGTGCCTTTGTGGGACTAGAACCTCTCTCTAGAGCTCAGGTCAGATGGGACTCAGGACATCAGGATGGGGAGGGGCAAAACAGAGTTCCTAACGGAGAGTGAGCTAGGCTGAGACCGGAAGATGAGGTGGCCAAGGCTCCAAGGCCTTGTTGGAGATGAAACCCTGAACTACAGTGGGGACACTTCTCTGTAGTGGGCACAAATTGGTGACTGCTTTACAGCTAGAGCCTTCCCAGCTTCTGGAATAAAGGGTGAACCCCAGGGGTCAAAGCTCTACTTGGGAGCTTGGAATATAATTGGGTAGATAGATGGGTGATGGTTCCAGAAGGGAAATGATAAGGGTGAGCCTCTGTGAAGTAAGAAGTGCGGTAAGAGAGAAGAGCTGCCTGGTGCACAGCATGAAGTAGTCAGGTAACTGCGGTCTCTAATGTTCCTATGTGGTCCCTCCCTCTCAGAGCAGTCTAGGCACAGGAGCTCCTGAGCTGTCAGCTAGATCCTGACACATCAAATGTATCCCTACTCACATCTGGGGCAGGGTCACTGAGTAGCATAGGGCCATGTTGGTGGGCTCTTAGTGCACAGTTTGTGCCCAGGGCACTGACAGGGCTGTGTGTGGTTAAGAAGCTCAGTCCTTTTCTCGGCTTCTGTGGGAGAGAAGCCAGCTTCTAGATAAGATGGCTAAGGGAGCCAGGGGTGGCTGGGGAGCGAGCGCGGGAGTGGAGAAGGAGTAGGAGGCAGCCAGGTCCCTCCCTTCCTGGCTGCCTGGTCTCTACTCCTGTCCAAGAGTCATTTAGACACCATTGTGGGTTCTGTGTATGCGGCACCTTTGGACGTGCAGACATTGCAGGCCATTGTGTCTTTCATCTGCAGTAGGTAAAGAATGATCATCTATTGCTACACAATAACCTCCATGCCCGTGACGGACACGGATTTGTCGAGATGGGGTGTGCTCAGTGCCGTTTGTGACCATAAAGGGCATTCTCCAAGGAGCCAGCACAGCCTCATTTTGTCATCCGTGTGACCTGTCTTGTTTATAGGACAGAGCCAGCAGATGAAGAGCCTGCTTTTGACTGTTACACTGTTCATCCTGGTGACTGGCCTACATGCCCAGGATGACCTGCCTTTCCTCTCAGAAGACAAGAACGTGAGGCAGGGAGCGATGGTGGAAGTGGGTAGGGGGAATGCTTGACTGTTGTCCAGTGCTTGAGGATTGGAGCCGGCACTCACGAGCTTTTTAGTTCTCTGAGTCTGGTCTCTAGCACTGCACCTCAGCCTGGAGTCTTGTCCGCTCTTACTGCTCTGCCGTCTCTATTGCTGTTCTGCCAGCAGGCACGGGCCCTCCTGGACCACAGAGATGGACCCACAGAAGGGTCCTAGTTGCAGTGACTCCAAGAACCAGAATGTTTCTCAGGGGTGGACCTTCATGCCCTGTCCTAGAACCGATGACTTTGGGGGCTTTGGGAACAGACACATTCTGCCTAACTAGAACATGGGTTTTTGGTGAAACTTTAAGGAACACAGAACTGGGGAGTGGGGGCCAGACCATGTCAGGGGCTTCAGCCTGGGCTCTGAAATGTTTTTCAGACTCCTTCCCATGTGCTGGAGCCTGAGGAAGAACTTGGCTTGGACTGGGGTGTATTGGGTGTACACGGTATACAGGGCTCTGTTCGTTACAGGTCTCAGGGATCTGGTACAGGAAAGTCATGGTGAGTGACCGGAACATCACAGAGCAGAAGAGCCATGTGGAAGAATTCCCTTTTGTGGTGAGAGCCCTGGAAAAAGGAAACATGTTGGTTACCATGGTTTTCATGTGAGTGTCACCACCGTGAGTCTTCCCAGCTTTCCCTTCCCCTCTCCTCTATGCTTTGAGAGTTGATGACAAGTAGGTTCATGCTTTAATCACTTGAAAAATCCTGACTGCACTTGAAATGGGGTAGACAGGTCACTGACTCACCGTGCAAGCTGAGCAGAACACAGGTGTGGGCCCTGCAAGACGCTGCTGCTGTGCTTCCTATTTTCCAGGTTTGAGGAGGAGTGTGAACAGGTTAAATTCGTGCTGGAGAAGACAAAGAAGCCCGGCCAATACAGTGCCTGTGAGCCCGTCTGAATTTCTTCTCCCATTGCCGTGATAAAACTCTCTGTCCCAAAGGATTAGGGAAAGGGCGTTTATTTCAGCTCACTGAACAGTGAAGAAGGGGCAGTCCATCCTGGTGGAGAATTCATGGCAGCTGGTGCTTGGAAGAGCTGGTTATACCCCATCTACTGCTGGAAGAAGGGAATGGGGGATGCATGTGTGCAAGCGCTACCATCCTAGGCCAGTGGTTTTCAACCTGTGTGTGGTGACCCCTTTGGGAGTCAATATCAGATATCCTGTTTATCAGATATTCACATTATGATTCCCAACAGTAAATTACAGCAGTGAAGTAGCAATGAAATGATTTTACGGTTGGGGTCACCACACAATGAGGAACTGTCTTAAAGGGTTGCAACACTAGGAAAACTGAGAACCACTGCTCTACCCAGCTCCTTAGCACAGTCAGAACAACGTGTCTGGAACACTGCCGACCTGTTTTCTCTGTTTATCTACAGTTTGGGGCGCGAAACTCATGTACATCTATGAACTGCCAGTGATGGACCACTACATCTTCTACAGTGAATGCCGTTTTCTTGAGCAGAAAGTCTATATGGGAGAGCTCATAGGTAGGACCCTGAGTACCCCATGTCCTGTGTGATCTCCATCACCAGAAGCCAGAGGATGTGCAGTAGCTACAACTTGGCACTAGGGACTAGAATGCTTAGTATGGAAGACTTGATGTGTATCTAGGTTCTGGACACCAGGTGCTGCCTGTGCAGTGGGCAAGATCTGAGTGAGAAGGGTCAGGTTGATGGGGACGTTCGGAGAAAAAGACAGATATAGCCCTCAGGGCCATAACAACTCAGGATGGAAGTTCCAAGCAGTGAACTATAGGCTGACTTTTCCTGTCCTGACTGCTTGTTCCCAAATAACCAACAATCACTTCACAAATAACTGACTCAGAGACGTAATATAAATTATAAATGCTCAGCCAATAGCTCAGGCTTATTATTAACTAGCTCTTACAACTAAACCCATTTCTATTCATCTATGTGCTATCCAAAGGCTGTGGCTTTTACCTCTACACCATTTTGTGTGTCCAACTCATTTTCCATCTGGCTGAAAATTCCTCTGACCTCACCCTTCCTCATCCCATCATTCTCAGTTTGACTTTCCCACCTAACTTTATCCTGTTTAACTACTGGGCAGTCAGTTTTATTGTTTATTAAATCAATCATAGTGACATATATTCACCCAGTGTACAGAAGGATTACACCACTGCAATAAACTGTCCAGTACCATTTTCTGGGGTCTCAAGTTTCAGGTAGGTCAGTTCAAAGGGTTGGGTCCAAAAAGAGACCTTTGGTTGGCAATGTCCCTCTGGACTTGAGAGACAGACTGGTATCCCTGTGACCAGGGTGCTTCCAGGTCAGGGTGCAATTCTGTGCAGCCATTCAGAATATATCCCATCCTTTTGTACCTCCCTGCAGGCTATGTCCTTCTTCCTCCATCCATACCCCATCTCCCTGTCTTCTCTAAGTGCTCCCTTCTCTCCTGCCTGCACCTGGCCCAGGGTAACGCCCCTAGTGCTGGGCAGTGATCCTGCCCTTGTACCACTGACTCCCTGCAGCACTGTGCAGTCACAACCCTGTGCTCATCTGGTCTCTGCCCCCAGGGAAGGATCCCACAGAAAACCACGAGGCCCTAGAAGAGTTCAAGAAGTTCGCACAACAGAAAGGCTTCCCACCAGAAAACATCATAGTTCCTGAGCAGAGAGGTGAGCAGGTGACTTTAGAGATCACAGACTAGACCACAAGAGACCATGCTTTCCTGTAATTACATAGAACTGTCCACACCCCTCCTGTTCTGTGTCAGCCATTATTCAGAAACCCTTGTGTTTCTCCATGTCCCTAGTGTCTCTTTCTGTCTCCATTTGCCCTACTCTTCCCTCACCATATTCCAGGTCTTGGTCATGATGACATCTAAGCTGCGTGTGTGATGGGGTCTAGGTCTTTCTCAGCAAACATCTTCAACCCTGGATTTTTCTTTGTTTCTACAGAAATGTGTGTCCCTAAAACCACAATGGTAAGTGACACCTGGAAGAAACTTAGGACAGCTCAGACTCCATAGTACTTGAGTTTTGTGGTTCATCTTTTTGATCCTTAAACTTAGATACGAGAGACCTTTTGTATCCAGGTATGAGCGGCCTTTCAAGGATGTGACCACAAGCAAAATCCCAGGACACTTGGGAACCCATTCTTTTTCAGAGACTCCTTCCCATGCCATGGGCTCCATGTGGTCTCCTCTCCCACCCCACATGCCCCTACTTAGTGACCTACTTAGATGCATAGTGACCTGCCTGGTAAACATGGCAGGCTGTGCTTGAGGATCACGAGTGTCTGGCAACATCTCCACAGTGCCTGTGGGAAGGGAGTTCTCTGATTGGCATCTGTTTCCTATGAGTTCCACTCTACTGCTCCCATTGTAGAAGGAGGGGGCCTCATCTCTGTCCTCTTCCTGTCACAGCTGTCCTTTGGAACTGCAAATCTTGAGTCAACTCTGCACCAGTCAATAGCACTGCCTCTCCCGGAATACTCGTCTCCCTGGACCACCCAACCCTGAGACACACCCCTCAAGACCATCTCACTACCCGTTGGACCATATTTCTGCTAGGACCCTTTGTCCCACCCTAAACCCAAGTAAAGCCTTAAGCAGCCATTTTGGACTCAGTGTGTGCTTTGGAGTCTCCTGCAAACTCCCAGAAGCTCTATGACATAGTTGAGGAGCTCTGGGACCCAGTAGGTACCAGATCCCAAAGTCTGACTACCTCAGTCCTGTAGGATATAGGACATCCTAGAAGTTCATATGATGGGACAACCCCTGCCCTCTCCCCCCTATGGCTTCAGAAGGTGTTTGACTTTGTGGAGAATTTGGGAAGCTACTGGGTTGGGCACAGCTGGGGAGATGGTGTTACAAGTGCAAATGTGTGCAGGTTCCCACGGGGATCTTACTCCAGTGGGGACTTTGGGGAATCTATGAGAGGCCATGTGGTGGGCTCTTAGCGCACAGCTTGTGCCCGGGGCACTGACAGAGTTGTGTGTGGTAAAGCTCAGTCCTTTTCTTGGCTTCTGTGGGAGAGAACCTAGCTTCCAGATAAGATGGCTAAGGGAGCCAGGGGTGGCTGGGGAGCGAGTGCTCCTTCCTATTCATGCTCTTAGCCCGGTGCTCTTAATGGTTTTTCTGCTGTGTGGGAACCCTGGAATCGACCTGTCCCAGGAATGATATCTCCCACTCAAGGTCCCTGTCCTAGACTGACTAGATCTGCCTGCTTATGACAGAGAGGGGCTAGCCGTGACCAGGAATCTTCCTGATCTTCCAAAGTATCATGTTCCTCCAGGTGGTACTGGGACCCTCCTGGAGTCCCCTCTGTGTATCCTTCCATCTCATCTCCTGCCATGAACCCCTTTGCTTGTTCCCCCTCAAGGGTGGCATCCCCCTCTAGCTTCTAGGCAAGTGGTTCATAACTCACTGGGCAGGAAACCTGCAAAGCCATTATAGATAACTAGTAAAGCCTGGTTTCTGGAAACCTAAACCTTACTAGAGTCCTGTAGAGCAGGAAGCTTTGTGTTGAAGAATACGTGTGTGCATTGCCTCTGCTGCCAGAGTGAAATCCAGCAGGACTGACAGCTGCCTGGGTAGCACAGAGTCTCACAGGAAAGCTGCCTGTTCTAAAGACTCTAGAAATAGTGTAAAGTCTGCCAAAATGTAGAATGGCTCAATGTTTCCCTTGGCCTTTGTCTCCACCCCCCCCCCCCCCCCCGCCCCGAGGGTGTGTGCTGTGCATTGCTCTGTGGTGGACTCTGTCACACTGTGCTGTGCGCCTTGAGTCACTTCAGTGGACACTGCTGGGTGGAGGACCCTGGGACGCTAAGTGAGATCCTCATGAGGTCCTTTGGGTTTCTGCCTGGTTACTGGGTTTTCTTCATCTCATGGTAAGACATAAACTTTCTTTCTTTGTCTGAGAGACCTTTTTTTTTAAAAAAAAAAATCAAAGATTGTTAGCTCATTAAAGGCCCATATTGTATCAATCACTCCCTTCCTTTTCACTGATCAGCCAGTTTCGTCAGATTATGAAGACATCCACCACCAATGGGAAGAGACAGTCACCACCTACACTCAGGATGAAAGACAGAGTTTGTTTTAGTTACTTTTCTAACACCATGACCGAGGAAACTTACAGAGGAAAGCATCTAGAGGGTGCTTACAGTTTCAGAAGGTCCAGGACCACCGTGGTGTGGAGCAGAGCAGCAGGCAGGCAGGCCTGGTGCTGGGGAGTAGTGTGAACTCACATCCTGGTCCAAAGTAGGTGGCAGAGAAAGAGAAAGACTCAGAACGTCATAGACTTTTGAAACCTCATAGCCCACGCCCAGTGACACACTTCCTAATCCTACCCAAACAGTTCTTCAATCTGGAAATAAAGTATCCAAACATATGAAACTACGGGTGCCATTCTTTTTTAACAAAGTTTTTAAATTGATTCTTTGGGAATTAAATACTGCACACCCCAATCCTACTCATTTCCCAGTCCCTCTACCCCAATCCTACTCATTTCCCAGTCCCTCTACCCCAATCCTACTCATTTCCCAGTCCCTCTACCCCAATCCTACTCATTTCCCAGTCCCTCTATATTTGCACTTCGCCCTTGTAGCATTCCCCTACAAAAAGAAAATTAAAAAAGAAATAATAAAAACCAAAACAAAAAAAAGAAACAATAAAAGAAAAAATTAAAATATCAAATAAAAACAAATAAAAATAGAAAACTAAACCAAAAACAACAAAAAAACAAAACAAAAACAAACAAAACCCACTTCCCTCCTCTGTCTTTCCAGCGTCTCCATCTCCTCTTCATGCACCATAGTGTCATTGGGAACTGAGGTGTGTCACCAAGTAGACCCTTTGGTCCAAATAGCTTTACTTGCAAATATTCACTGTGTAATGAGTTGTTGGTCAGGTTCAAGGCCTCTGGTGAATCATCAATAATGGACCCTTACAGAAATTCCTCTCAGATATCCTGCTGTTGCCTTGAGTCATGGAGATCCTGTAGCTATGTTTCTGCAGGATCTGTCCCTTAATGTGCCCCAGCAGGTTATAGACGAGTTAGATGCTGGTGTGAGCTAACTTAAACCTTGGTTGTGTGCCTTGATGGTAGCTGAGTTGGTCAGTCTGGGCCCCTGGGACCACCCCCTCAGGCAAGGGGTGGAGCCAGCTTTCCATCGCCCTTTGTGAGGGGTAGCACCAGCTTTTCCAAGTGTGGTGTTGGGGGAAGCTCTCCTATGAGGGGAGGAGTTAGCTCTCTTGTTTTGGTGGCCATTGTGGCCAGCTCTCCCAGGGCTAATGAGGGTAGGGTCCAGCTTAGCATGACCCTAGGACCACAACACACATGGTTTACATGGGTCTCTGTGTTAACACATACAACAGACATCAACACAGACCTCAGCTGCAACAGGACCATGGACTCAGACATGGCCCTCAGCAGAAGCTTGGGCCTAATTGTCTCTATGGCCCCAGGCAATAGCACAAGTCAGTCAGATCTTTATGGGCCCTGGTAGCAGTGTGGTTCCTGGACTCCAACATGGCCTCAGGTAACAGTTTACACTATTTCTAGAGTCTTTGGAACAGGCAGCTTTTCCTGTGAGACTCTGTGCTACCCAGGCAGCTGTCAGTCCTGCTGGATTTCACTCTGGCAGCAGAGGCAATGCACACACGTATTCTTCAACACAAAGCTTCCTGCTCTACAGGACTCTAGTAAGGTTTAGGTGTCCATAGGTGTGTGGGTTTACATCTGGGTCTTTCATCAGATTCCATTGATCAGTTTCTCTGTTTTTATTCCAATACCAAGCTAGGAATGGTGATGTCTCCAGAAATTATTCTATTTTACAGGATTGTTTTAGCTATCTTAGATTTTTTTGTTTTCCTTATGAAGTTGAGTATTATTCTTTCAAAGTATGTAAATATTTATGTTGGGATTTTAATGGGGATTTCATTGAATCTGTAGACTGCTTTTGGTAAGATGGCCATTTTTACTGTGTTAATCCCACTGATTAATGAGCATGGGAGATCTTTCTATCTTCTAATACCTACTCCATTTCTTCAAAGACTTGATGTTATCATACAGGTCTTTCATTTACTTGGTTAGAGTTAGACTAAGATATTTTATATTATTTGAGGCTATTGTAAATGGCATTGATTATATGATTTCTTTCTCAGCCTGTTTATCATTTGTATATAAGAGGGCTACTGACATTTTTGAGTTACTCTTGTATGTAGCCACTTGACTAAAGGTATTTATCAGCTGTAAGAGTCACCTGGTAGAGTTTTGGAGGCCATTTACTATCATATCATCTGAAAATAATGATACTTTGACTTCTTCCTTTCCAATTTGTATCCCTTTAATTTCCTTTAGTTGTCTAATTGCTCTAGCTAGAATATCAATTACTATATTGAATAGATATGGAGAGAGTGGAACAAGCCTGTCTTGTTCCTGATTTTAGTGGAATTTCTTTGCATTTTTCCCTTTAATATGATTTTGGCAATTGGCTCACTGCACATTGCCTTATTATGTTTAGGTATGTTCCGTGTATCTAATAGTGGGCAATAGAGTGAATACTTGTGAGATATTATTTATGGATAATTTATATTGATATAGTTTTTGTATACTGATACAAGTTCAAATTATATTTGTTATTTTTGTTTATATTATTTATACACCTATGAAAAGTTACTCTATCATATTGTATTTATGTATGTTTCTACTTCTATTTAGGACATTTTGTATATTGATACAACTTTTAGGATATATATTTTTTTTTCTCTTTTT
>NC_022011.1:50524527-50528289 GCF_000317375.1 Microtus ochrogaster | reverse complement strand
TTTTTTTCTTTCAGTTTATTTATATGGTGGATCACATTGATAGATTTGCGTATGTTGAACCATCCCTGCATCTCAGGGATGAAGCCTACTTGATCATAATGGATAATTTTTCTAAATAACTTAGGGTTCTATTGATAGAGACATGGCTGTTTATGACAGCACCAATCTATTCCTGAGAGAATGTTAAGTGCCAAAGATATTCTACTCAGAATTTATTTTCTTCTTGGCACAATTTGCCTTTGAGCAAGGAACTGCCTATACCTCAATCACTGACAAAGTACATGGTATCTGGAAATGGCTAAGCAGGACATAAGGCAAAAGACTGTCAAATCTTGCCAAGACAGGGCAGGATGGTTCTGAAAAATTTCCCACCTCTGAAAATGGTCTGTCAGTTATGCTAGGCCTTAGCTAAAGTTGGTTGCTTCAATGTTGCAAATGAGGCTTTGGGTGATTGCTCAGGTAGCTTATTGTCTCTGTCTTATATTGCTCTCTTTGGAAGCTGCCTGATTGTACTTCCTGCCTGCTCAAGTAATATTATCTCCCTTCTCATACCTTCAATGAGGTTGAAGATTACATAGTAGTAGTTACTGTCCTCTTATGATCTAGCCAAGCCATTTCCTATACAAGACTTAGACTCCTTAGGATAGTGTGGGGGCCAGCCTTAATAAGCTAAGTCTGAGCAGGGCACCCAAAGGAAGTTCTTTACTTCCAACCATTGTCACCTGGGACTCTGGCCATCGATGAATTTAAATGGAATCTGGAGCCTCAATAATTTATCCTGAGACAATGCCTGGCAGGCCAAGATTGCCAGACCCCCACCCAAGAGCAGACCATTCAAAGGAAATGATCTGGCATTCCAAGAGCTGTAGATAGAGACGCCTGCCAGCGCATCTCAACAGGACACCCCTAAACAAATGTCAGCCAATCAGGGGTCCTAAACCTCAGAGACCTCTCACCCCCACCTCTACTACTATAAAACCCTATTCTAATTGAGCTTGGGCTCTGGGTATTCCACTATGTTGGACATGCGGAAACTTGATTAAAATAAAGGCTCTTTGCTTTTACATATGGGACTCTTTCTCCTTGTTTGGCTTTTGTGGGGACCCCGTGGATTTAGGTATAACAGATAGAATGTTTATTAAAACATTTAGCACACATTCCTTGCTTAATATTGTTTAAGCTGGTTGTAATTCTAATTATACTTGACATCTGTTCCTAGTGTATATACTTTTGTATTGGGTTTGGAACTCTCTTATTTAAACAAAAGAAGGAGGTATTGTGGGAGCACATTCTGCTCCTTGAGCCAATAGCATTTAAGATACCAGCCCACTTGGGTGCAGTCTCTGATACTGTAAATGCAGCTGTAAAGTGTGCTCCCTCTCTTGCTTCCTGCTCTCACTTCCGGCTGCTAGACTCTGTTCCTGTTCATGTAGAGGACTGTTATCTAGGACAGTGATCTGTAAGTTTACCTTAAATAAGTAACCTATTATTCATAATTCTGAACTCATGTGGGATTATTTTGTGACTTCTGCCATCATATATCCCTGATCTCTCCAGAATCTTTATCAGGAAGAGGTGTTGGATTTTGTCAAAGGTATTTTCAGCATCTAATGAGATGATCATGTATTTTTTCTTTCATTTTTTTATATGGTAGATTATATTGACTGATTTTCATATGTTGTACCATTCCTGTGTCTCTGGCATGAAGCCTGCTTGGTCATGGTGCATGATCTTTTTGATGTGTTCTTGGATTTTGTTTGCAAGTTTTTTATTGAGCATTTTGCTTCAAATTTCATGAGTAAAATTGGTCTGTAATCTCTTTCTTTGTTGGATCTTCGTGTGGTTTGGTCATCAGGGTGACTGTTGTCTCATAGAAAGAATTTGACAGTGTTCCTTCTGTTTCTATTTTGTGAGTTATTTGAAGAGTACTGTTATCACCTCTTCGACAGTCTAGAAGAATTTTGCACTAAAACCGTCTGGCCCTGGGCTTTTTTTCTTTTTGTTTGGAAGACTTTTAATAACTGCTTCTATTTCCTTAGGGGTTATATATCTTTTCAAATTGTTTATGTGCTCTTGATTAAACTTAGGTAAGTGGTATCTATTAAGAAATTTGTTCATTTCTTTTAGATTTTCTAATTTTGTGGAGTACAGGTTTTTGGTGTATGACCTAATGATCCTCTGAACTTCCTAGGAGTCTCATGTTAAGTCTTCCTTTTTGTTTCTGATTTTGTTGATTTGTATATTCTCTGACTTTTAGTTATTTTTGATTAGGGTTTATCTATTTTGTTGATTTTTCTCAAAGAACCAAATCTTTATTTCATTGATTCTTTGGGTTGTCCTCTTTGTTTCTATTTTATCAATTTCAGCCTTCAGTTTATTTTCTGTTTTCTACTCTTCTTAGGTGTGTCTCCTTCTTTTTGTTCTAGACCTTTCATGTGTGCTGTTAAGTCACTGGTATGGGATCTCCCCAAAATCTTCATCACGGTACTCAGTGTTATGAACTTTCTTTTTAGTGCCACTTTCATTGTGTCTCATAATTTTGGGTATGCTGTGAATTCATTTTCATTGAACTCTAGTAAGGCTTTAACTTCTTTATTTCTTCCTTGACCCAGTAGTAAGTCAGTAGTCTGTAGTTTGTGTTGTTGTTGAAATTCATCTTTACTCCATGGTGGTCTGATAAGATATCGTGGTTATTCCAATTTTTTTGTATCTGTTGAGACTGGGTTTGTGGCTGAGGATATGGTATATTATTTTGTGTTTGTGTGAAATGATACACTATCTCTTATGCTCATTTGATTAATAACATCGGTTAGTTCTGCTATTTCTCTGTTTAGTTTCTGTCTGGATGACTTGTCCATTTGTGAGAGTGGGGTGTTAAAGTTTCTCACTATTATTGTATGGGGTTCACATTGTGGCTGCTCTTACATCCATCTATCTATCTATCTATCTATCTATCTATCTATCTATCTATCTATCTATCTATCTATCTATCTATCTATCTGGTTTTCCAGGCAAGGTTTCTCTGTGTAACAGCTGTGGCTGTCCTGAAACTCAGTTTGTAGACTAGGCTGGTCTAGAACTCAATGAGATCCATCTGCCTCTTTGACCAGTGTGCTGGGATTAAAGACATATATCACTTTGCCCAGCTTATTTCACGTTTTAAAGGATGATGTTTGAAGTTATAGTTTTTGAGAGTGTAGTGTACACCTATCCACAATATATCCCTGCTATTGAAAAATTGACTTTTGTTTTATTTCTTTCTAGTGTAATTTTGAGACCAACCTTTTTGAAACAGCTCTTCATGTCCTTTTCATGCCTTTAAAACCAATACCACCAGGGTAACTCTTACACTACCAAGTTTAACTGCCAGAAGGAGCTACTGCCTTGGCCATGTTTGGAACATAGACTCCATGTTCTTGCAGCAAACATTTCCCAAAAGATTTCCCCTCACTGATGCTGGTCTCCTCTTCATCACCACTAATTTTTCAGCTCCAGCTGACCTGTGCCAAGTATCCCATAAAACAAGGGTTTTACTTTAGTGACTCTGGCTTCTTTTTAATTACTGCCATTTCCTCAGCTCCTGCTGACCAGAACCACAGATTCTTCACACAAATGGCCTTATAGAATCTTTGCTTCCCCCTGAAACTTCATAGGCCAGGCTTCCATTGTCTGTATTGCTCTCAACATTCCTGTCTTCAAAGCTCTGACAAAACAACTCACTAACTCTCTCAATTACACACACATACACACACATAAATCAAA
>NC_022011.1:50520458-50524427 GCF_000317375.1 Microtus ochrogaster | reverse complement strand
TATGGGATTCAGTAGACTGCAGTCCAGTTACTCCAACAATGGTTGAGTGTGAATGGAAATTCTAAGAATATCATTGTTGCTGGGTCCATGAGACTGAGTATCTCAGCTGGTCTTCAGCATATGCTGGAATCCCAAAGAAGCATATTCCAAAGCTAGTGAAGAAATGGGCTTGCTATCAAGGTAAGAGCAAGCAGTAAAAAAAAGCGAAAGCTTCCTATTTCCATGCTCCTATACAGGTTTCTAGTTGAAGGTGTGGCTTAGATATAAGATGTGTCTTCCAGCCTCAATATCTGGACTATAGGTATGTGTATTACCACCTCAACATCTGGATTAGAAGTAGAACTTCCTAATTCAAATTAAACAAAATTTCCTTCACTCCTATGCCCTCCATTTTTGGATTTTAGCTAATTACAGAGGTTTCTGGACAATATTCCAGACAACAACAAATAGCCACCACAGGCCAATATGGACATCACATAGTCTGTGCTGCCCATTATAACCACAATCACCAAGCTTTTGGTGATTCTGAGCAGCCACCTGGTCTCTGCTCCCTTGGGCCCAATTAAACCCATTTCACTTAAATAATACAACTGAACAGCAGCATCTCCAGCCCTAAGTTCTGGCACAAGAAAGAGTGATAGCAATGCTCTTCAAATGTCCTGGTGACCTTCTCACCATTTTGCATCTCATAGGATTAGAGAAGAACATGTATTCTGGGCCTCCCCATTGTGAAGGATATGGTTTTAGTGTGCCCACTCTAGCATCACAATTTTCCTGAGCCTTAACATCCCCTCATCAACACTAAACCAAGGGATATCAGGCATCTCCAACTCCTCTTCAGTAGGCCATCTTTTTACAGATGTTTTATCCAATCATTCAAACTAACTTTTGGCACCCCCTTTAACTGTGCAAGCTTCCATATTGATCCTGGAATCTCCACTCAGAGGACCTGTATCAATAAATTCAATTTGATCTAGTTTTATGTTCCTTCCACCATTATCCCACAACCTTAAAAATCCACTCCCATGGGGGCTGGAGAGATGGCTCAGAGGTTAAGAGCACTGCCTCCTCTTCCAAAGGTCCTGAGTTCAATTCCCAGCAACCACATGGTGGCTCACAGCCATCTGTAATGGGGTCTGCTGCCCTCTTCTGGCCTGTAGGCATACACACAAACAGAATATTGTATACATAATAAATTAATATTTTAAAAAAAAATCCACTCCCACACATATTCCTCAGACTTCTGCTTGAATGAATTAGCAAATTTATTAAGCTCTTTAGTAGTGCAAGATACCTCCTCATGGACTACACTTTCTACCTCCCCTCTAGGAGCCTGCTTTGCCTCAAGTTTGGTGTAGGTCTAGAGGCAACTAATGGTGGTCCCCGATATCAGTATTGTTTTGCTTGGCATTTCCTTCAGAGAAAATCATTGTTGGTTTAACAGGCAATGAAGAATTAATTTCCTCAGTCAAAGGTGAAAAAGGCAATATTTCAAGGGGTGGACCTGAGGATACTACTTCAGGTGAGATTAACTCTTGAGAATCTGAGGGTTCAAAGTTCTCATCTTCATTAGGATCATCCTACACATCCTTACCCCAAAGTACACAATTAATTCTTTACCAATTAATGCTCTTACCTTAACTACTGATACCCTCTGAGGCAGGTATGGATGTTGGGGTCCCATATCGGGGTCCCATCTGTTGGGGTCCAGCCTCAATGGGGTTCTCATATTTCAGGATAGGGGTATCTTGATTAGAAATATTAGATAGGAGGATCAGAGATACAAAAGAAAAGAACAGTGATGTAGACTAGAACTGGGAAAGTAATCCAGTGAATATTGAATTCACCAGCATCTATTTTTCATATGCTTATATACCCCAACCCAAAAGGGAGGGAAGAAGGCAAAAGACTGCTTTAACATAATACAATGAACAAACAGAGCAATTACCTGTTTCAATTTATGAAACATCAAGCAACTATATCCTGAGTTAAGCGTTCTGCTTTTTAGGCAGACCAAGCATCCTGTAGGCAGCCACCCCCTAGGTCAAACCTCCTGTTTTATTCTTGATGAAGAAGAAATAGGCTTGAATTCTCTAACCTTTGGTCAAAGTGAAATGGATCCAACTCTGTGAGTCATTTCAATACCCAAGACACTAAATAACCATATCCTACGTCAAGATACCTTGTTTGTAGACACACCTTAAGTCAGGACTCTTGTAAATAATCTTAAAAGAGCAAGAGCAGGCTTAAACTCTCTGACCTTCAGTCAAGATAGTGCGTGTAGTAGGAGGCCGCTTGCTCATTTCCCGGCCACCCAGACTCCTGAAATAATCACACAGAAATTATTTATTATTAATTTTTAATTAAATAATATAAATAATTATTTAAATCACTACTTGGCCCATTAGCTTTAGCTTCTTATTTGTTAACTCTTACATTTTAATTTAACCCATCTCCATTAATCTGTGCATCACCACGAGGTCATGGCCTGCCAGCAAAGTTTCAGCCCATCTCTTTCCGGTGGTGGCTCCATGGCTTCTCCCTGACTCTGCCTCCTTTCTTCCAGCATTCAGTTTAGTTTTCCCTGCCTAGCTCTACTCTACCCTATCACAGGCATAAGACAGTCTCCTTATTAACCAATGGTATTTACAGCATACAGAGGGGAATCCCATATCAAGTGCAGACCCACTTCTGTGGGCCCCTACACATGGAGAGAAATTTTTACTGTAATTCAGCCAAGAGAGACACATTCACCAGCAAGAAACTAAGGGAGTCAAACACGTGTAAGGTTCTTCCATGGACTCCTCTCTATCTGGGCCACTGCAGGAAGGTGCTGTCCACTCAGTTAATACTTCCTGGAACCGTCGTCCCAGAGATATGTCCTAGTCAGTTCTAGATAATACGAAATTGACAGTTAAGTTTAAGCACCACAGTAGAGTTGACTGGTTTTAAAAGGGTGGGTTTTATGAATCCTTTATGTACTTTGAATGATAGTCTTTCATCAGATAATCAGCAACTCTTATTGTCTACATTTCCTCCTGAGTTATCATCTATAAACCATATTTGCATTTAAACCTGTGAACTGTACTGGATTAACTTTTATGAAGGCTGGGCAGTGTCTTACTTATTTGTTTTATGTGTGTGTGTTCAGACAATCCAGCACTGCCCTTTCTCTGCTGTATTGGCCTTACTCCTCTGCAAAAGACCAGTGAGCTGATATCTGTGGGTCGATGTCTGGACTCTTGATTCTGCTCCACTCGTCTATGTGTCCAGTCTTTCAAATACCACGCTGCCCCAGGTAGTGTGAGTCCTAGGGCTTTATCCCCCATCACTGTGTCAGCCGTCCTTGGATTTTTAGCTTTTCCACATATATTTTTAAAATTCAATCTTCTTTTTTTTTCTTCCCTAGACAGCATTTTTTACCTCAGACTGATGTTGGACTCACTACGTAGCCAAGATGACCTTGAAATCTTCATTGTTCTGCTCCCTGTAAAGTGCTGAGATCAAACTCTTGCTGTGTGTATGCCAGGGCAGCCATTCTACCAACTGAGACAAATTCCCCAGTCTTAACTAGCTGTTTGAAGCTTACAAAATAACTTGCTAAGATTCCGATGGTGCTCTATTGACTCTGAATCACAGACTGGGAAGCGCAGGTATCTTGGCAGTTCTGAGTCTTCCAGTACATAAACTGTAGTCTCTCTCTCTTTCTTTCTCTCTCTCTCCCTCATTCTCTCTCTCTGTAGTAATAGGTGTGGCGGGGCTGAGTCCCCAGCACCCCGGCCGCCTGCCCGGCTAGCTTATGCCCCGAAATAATTACACGGACACTGTATTCTTTTAAACGCTGCTTGGCTCTTTAGCTTTAGCCCTTTTCTCGGCTAACTCTCGCACCTGGACTAGCCCATTTCTAATCATCTGTGTGTAGCACCCCAAGGTGCGCTTACCGGGAAGATTCTAGCCTACGTCCATCCT
>NC_022011.1:50486380-50517358 GCF_000317375.1 Microtus ochrogaster | reverse complement strand
AGAGTGGAGCATCGTGTCTCTCTGAGGCCTCTGCCCCCGAGAGGAGAGCTGTCGAGTCTCTGAACTCACTTCCTCTTCCTCCCAGCGTCTGCTCCTCCCACCTATGTTCTAACCTATCAGGTCAAGCAGCTTCTTTATTTAATCAACCAATGACCTTCCTCCATCATCTCTCTAATGGGCCAAGTGAGGAGAGGAAGGAGAGTGGAGCCTTGGGTCTTGCTTGACTGGTTTCCAGTTTTAATAAGCCCTCAGACAGATAGCGAAAGCCCGAGATGGAGTGGTGAGGCGGGAAGTGAAGGTCGATGGTGGCCTGTGCTGTGGGCCTAAGCTCTAGCTTTCTGGCTCACAGTGTGCTTCTATGCAATGCAAGGTTGAGGCCCTGGAACCCAGGCCCCACAGGAATGAGAGGATGAAGGCAGTTGACTGGCAGTGATTAGATTATAGAGAAGTAAGAAACATGAATTTGAAAAAATTAATCAAGGTGAATGGGACACCAAATTCCATTCTGCTGAACCTTGTTGTCTCTGGGTGATTCTGGGTTCTCACCTGCTAAAAGTGGATCAGAACATCACTGAGAAGTAGATGTGCAAAGGAGTCTCTGAGCAGGTAGGGAAGTACCACCTGGAATAGGATCTCTACCTGCACCGAGTTCCTTGTGCACCTGCCCTTGTTCTTTATAGGATTTAATGGCCCCGCCCTGCCCTAGGGGCCATCTGCCAGAGAACAAAACTGACGCCTCTATAGGGACCTTGGGGTTGGAGCTGCAGAAGTGTGCAGCTGAATTCTGAGACCTGGAGTTGCAGGGTGTAGTTGGCCATGAATGTTAAGGGTTTCTATAGGAGCTGAAGGTTTCCAAGCAGGAACTGCTAGGGATGAGATGGGGCCAATGGGCAGGGCACGGGGTGGGGTCCCTAGATTGAGGCTGGGAGGGATGGAGCTTTGCAGCACTAGCTAAGGTCTTCAGGACATATACTTTGAGTTCTGTCAGAAGAACCCTTGTCTTAGGAGGTGAGGGCATTGGAGGGTCTGTGCTGTGGGAGCTCAATCCATTTAGCCACATTGCTAAATATATAAAACCCTTAATAAATCGTTAAATAGACTTTTTTGGGTTCTCACTTCAGGTCTGGGTCCCCAGATGTATCCCTTCCAACTAGCATTCACAGCAACTGCTCTCAAGGTACATGGTACACTGACTATATCATTCCCAGGTCAGGAACATCACGGGGGATCATGACCCAGCTACAGAAAAATGGACCATCACCAAGGCCTATGAAGAGTCATTAATGATAAGTCTGAAGTGGATTGTAGACTAATATTGTTTTGGTTGACTATGTTCCCCTCTGTTCTTTCACGGTATATATGTTTAGATCCCCCTCAAGAACAAATACAAATTTGCCAAAAATGTCTTGCAGCACCCAGCCTTCACTTCCCTGTTGAAGCTGTTTGGTTTGCATGTACCAAAAACGATGCAAAGCAAAGGATGCACTTTGGCTTGCCTGTTTGTCAGATGCATCAAATCCTGATATCCTGTATCTTGGCATCCCTGCTGTTATGGTAAAAATAAAACGCTGTGGTTCCCTCGAGGGGTACAATGGCATAAATGCTGCAGGTCCCTGAGTGGTGGCAGAGGGCAGCAGGCCACAAGACCACAGCGGGCCACAAATGCAGCTGGTCCCAGGCAGGGAGCCATGCAGCAGGTGGGAGACAGAGATCTATTAGACATGCCATGCAGAGAAAATGGGTATTTATTTAGTGGGTTATAGAGGGGAAAGGAAAAAGGGGAAGAGGAGAAGGGAGAAGAATACAGAGAGAGAGAGAGAGGCAGAGAGAGAGAAAGAGAACAGAGAGGAAGAGAGAGAGAGAGGAGGGGGGAAGGGGAGAAGTGGGGAGAAGGGAGAGAGGCAGAAGCTGCCTCTTTGGAAAAAAGAACAAAAGCAAAGGAGCTCAGGTCAGAAACAGTAGGAAGATCAACTTGCCTCTGTGGATGGGGGAGGGAGTGGGCAGGGCTTGTCTCTTAAAGGGACAGGACAGACCATTATACCTGTTCCCCAGGATATATGCCTATGATGGTTCAGAAGGGAGAAAACACACATATGCACAGACACAGGGAGGCCCTTCCAACCTCCATGTTCAGGGGAAAACAAATTGGTTTCCCCCTTTATACCCCTTCATAAGAAGCTTAGGGATAGGAACAGCAGGAGCCACTCTGGGCATCACTGCTACAGTAATGACTGCCATTAGCTTGAAAAGCCAAGGACCCAGGGATCTGTCTGTAGTAGAAAAAATCGATTGCCAAGCTAGAACAGATGGATTTAGTCAAGGTGGGTTTATAGTATGGGAGAGTGTTTGATCTGCTTTATTTAGCACAAGGAGGCCACTGCGGCTTTAGGGGGTAGTTGTTTCTATGAAAACCATTTGGAAACAAACATTAGAGCTAAGTTGGTGTGCTCCAGAGAAACCTCACCTTGAAGAATGGGAAAAGGCTCTAAAAGAAAAAAAAAAAACCAAATGGTTCCCATTCTCATAATCAGGCCCTTCCTGGGTAGTAACAATGCTGTCAGTCATGGTGGGGTCCACAGTTCTCCTGTGCCTGCTGATTACAGATGGTCCCTGCATCATCAATGCCTTAGCCAGATATATAATTTCCCACTTAGTAGCTATTAAGCGGCTGGTCATTAATTCCCAATATGAAGAGGTTCCCAGCACAGAGACAAGACTTTTACACAGGGTGCAACTCAATGGGGAAATGTGCTAACTAACTTTATGTTTAAAAGTTTAAAAATTCTGTGCTTAAGAACTTTAAAGCAAAATTGGACTTTCAAATGTTGAGGGTTCTTAAGAATTAATTTTTGTAATTACTTAGTATTGTACACATTTAATAAAACTCTCTGTTTTGCAAAGTAATAGGTCTTAGGGTAAACCTCTGTTTCTGCTTCTGTAAACAAAAACTTGTCTTGATGGAGAGAGGTGGAAGAGAGAAGATAAAGTGAAGGGAGGAAGGGAGAGAGAAAGAAACAAGAGAAGAAAGGGGGCAGGAGAAAGAAGAGAGAGAATATCCTAAAGCAAAACAGTCAGGAGAGGAGAACTTGGGGGAGGCTGATAGACTAGGAAGGAATCCAAGCTGAAGAAGACAGTGGGGGAAGATCTGGGGGACCACAGCAAAGGCAGTGGAGCCTGAGCGCAGGGGGAGACATCCACAGTCCCTGGGCTCTGAGATGTCGGTGAGATACTGCCTGTGCCCTTGGGGATACCTGGCTGAGGACAGACACCTGGTTCCTGGAGACACACCTGGGCAAATCAGAAGTCTGCTAGAGTTCTTCCCCGCCCACAGGTGTTCAGGACTGAGCTCTCTCTCCTGAGGGTGGGTCCTGCAGTGTGCCTGAGGTCTGGGCTGTGCCTAAGGACTTACTACTACCCAGACACTGAACCGTGCTGGGCCCTGCCATGGACCTCCGAGGTGAGCTGAGGGGTGAGAAAGGGGGCTGTGGGGTCCCTCGGTTTATTGCTCAATGTCTGGTTGGGGCTGCATTCCTGCTGTACCTGGGGCTCAGAGGCAGCAGGGCCAGGCCTGCTGGGCTGTCAGAACCCTGAGGGTCCCTGGATCTGTGTGTTTGTACTTGTGTATTAGTGAGGAGTGTGTAAGAGGGGCAGAGGTCTGGGTCATGTGGAAAGTCCTGATCTGACTAGGCAAGGCTACCATGGAAGTACGCTGAATGTAAGTGGCCTGTTTGTCTCCTGGTCATCATCTTCTCCCCCTGCCTAGGCATTCCAGAACAGAGGTGGTGGCCAGTGGCCATGAAGCTGGCCTTCGAGGGGCTCAGCTAAGTCCATGTCTCCTGTGGGAAGAAGGGGAGGATGGAGGCCAAGGCAAGAATCTCCAGGTGGCTGCGTGGCCAGTAATCCTTTAGGGCAGGAGGTGGGCTGGAGGGGAGGTGTGATGGGAGGGAGCATGGGGCTGGCTCCCCAGGATTCACCTGCCCAATCCAGGATCATTTTGATAAAAAAGAATATTCTTGGTGTTGTACAAAAAAAAAAAAGGCATACAATCAAAGCAAAATTAATCCAGGAAGGGAATTTCTTTTTGCAAAAAGAGTATGCTACCGGTGAAGTAGGAGAACAAAAGACACTTTTCCCCCATAGGGTGAGTATGACTGGGTCTCACCCCATTGGTGGGAGCTGGATTTTACAGTCTGATGCTGTTGGCTCATTACTAATCAGCACAAAGGGTAAGGGTGTGATAGAATCAACAGGCGCATACAAGCAGAGGGAGGCTGTAGAGTGTTGGCTAGTAACCTTGATAGGAAAACTAATTTCTCATACTCTCGTTTCCTCCTGTGGTAAAACACAGACAAAAAATTACCATCTTAACTGCTCCCCCACCATATCAAATAAGATAGTTTATTTATGTGTGGGATGTGTCTACGTGGGCGTATGTGGCAGTCAGAGGACAACTCTGTGGAGATGCTTTTCTTCTACCTCCTGGGCTCCAGAGCTCAGACTCAGGTTGTCAAGCTAATGCAGAAAGGCTCTACTTACTGAGCTATCTTGCTGGCCAATCCTAGCAGTTTTAAGTGCAAGGCTCCGTGTCTTTAGACACATTCACACTAAGGTCAGGGAGGAAGCTCACTGCTGCCCCCTAATCCCCAGCAAGGGGCACTGAGGCCTGACAAGGTCCAGTGTGGGTGCTGCAGGTCTCCCATATTTTCATGGCAGGGCCCAGGATGGTTCAGTTTCTGGGGTGTGAGTTGGGATGAGGTTGCAGCTGAGAGAGAAAACAAGTTGTGCTTGAAGCTTGAACCCAGGGTCAGGTAGTGGACGCGTGGGGGGGCAGGGTGACCCAGGATAGCACTGAGGGTGTTGTGGGAGCAGGGGAGCAAAGATGATGCAGAGGAGTGATCAGAGCAGCTAAACCGGGAGGGTGTAGAGGGCTGGAGGCCCAGGGGAGCCAGTTTGTCCTCCACTGCCAGCCATAGCTGCTGTGAAAACTCTCAGAGGACAGAAGAGAGAACCAGGTCAGGGCTACCCAGGTGCCAGGGAAGCTGGGTTAGAGGCCAGGACTGGGGATGAGCAGATGAGAGAAAGCTGGGGCTCCTGACCTGAGCAGATTTTTCCAAGTTTCTCTACAAAGTCAAGGCCAGACATGTTGGAGTTTGGGGTAAAGAGGGTGGTGGAGGAAATGTCACCATTTGTTGTCACGGAGCTCAGTTGGTTTCCTGTAGTAATTTATATCCTGCTCAGTTCTGAGATCTCTTATTGTCCTGGGTCTCCACCCACCATGCCTAGTGCCTAATGTACCTACGTGTCTACACTTTCACCTATTCTATGGATCTCAGTGTGGACAAAGACAAAGTAAGGACAGCCAAGATGTAGAAGGGAAAACATCATCACCCATGGCAGCAGGGGAAGAATGGGGGTGCAAAGCAACGCACTTCCTGAGTAAACCAAGCTTTCAGTAAGGGACATGCGCAGTCCTCCAGGGCTCACCCACTCCTGAGCAGAAGCTCACATGCTGACACAGACCATGGCTTATTTGGTGCTAGGTTTAAATGGGTAGCATTTGAGTTGTCTTTTAGTGATCATTGCTACACTGTTACCACCCCCAACCTCCAGAGATGGTCCTGCAATAGGATCAAATCTCATCCAAGGGTGGATGACCAGACTAACTCACCTGTAGCACACTTCATAGTGTTCCATAGAATGCATCACTATGTAATGAGAGTGTTTAAATTTCATTATGAGTTCCTATCCCAACACCTAGTTTTCTCCATTCCCCAGTTGTCTGTGTGCTCCTCAATCTATCACTTCCCTTTTAGCTATATTTTTATTACAATGATGTTTGGTAGCACACTTAGACCACATTAAAAGCTTACCTGTGGGGTCCCATTGCCTATGATCAGCACAAGAAGGCCTATTTGTAGTATAAATGACCTTGGTGAGGTTCCCAGGCTCAGATGCCCAAGCTGTTACAAATTTAGCATGGCCTTTGATCTTTCTTGGTACTCTGGCCACTCTGTTATCTTGGGTGATAACAAAAGAGCAGAACATAATGGGTGGAGGGGGAACGTGAAACCAATGTAGTTGTAAGGAAATCCATCCCGTGGGTACTGTGGCAAGTAAGCGTTCAGGCAGGTGTGCAGTATTGTTTAAAAATACAGTCGGGATCATCACACCAACTGACAGGATGAATGGTAGCAGGCTTAGCAATACGTGCACGGAAGCAGAATCCACTGAATGTCTGCTGATGAGACCCTCACAATGGACAGATCTGCAGGGGAAAAGGCTGGCCAGGTCTGCTAGTTCCTGCACCATTTTACAGGTGTCTCTCTCTTTTCCTTGCCTCCAGGCCAGGGGCAGGGTATTCAGGCAAAGACATTTTACAGCCTCTGTAGGAGGCTCTGCTGGACCAGGATTGGACATTCCCCCACCCCTGAACTACAAAGACAGTTATATTCATGACTTATACAGGCACCTCATACCTCAAGTTAGAAGGTCTTGAGTGGTTTTCGTATGTACCTGCCTGTGGATTTTGCCAGAATACTTATAGGTAATGTATGAGAGAAAAATCCCACAAAGTGCCTTTACAGAAGAATATCCATCTTCACCTAGAGAAAAACATTAGGGCTATGAGGAGTTACTCATCCTCCTTTTCTGATGCTGTAGTTTTAACAGTTCGTTAGCCAGCTCAACAGTAGTTGTGCGGGATTGCCAGGGACCTCAGTTTTGTGCAGAATACCTGGAAAGGAACAAAAGTTTGGAAAACTTCTGAAGTACATATTGCTGTTGATAGGCTGGAGCTGTGACGTGATGAATCAACCACAGAGGTCAACAACCTCACACAGGAGTGTATCAGAATCAGGGTAACGGGGAGAAAGTGTGGTGTGCCGGGCCAGGAGTGGAAAAGGGTCAAACGCGCAGGCAGAGCTTATGTAAGGGGTTTTATTGGGGAGAGGGAAGGGAATGGGAAAAGGGAGAGAGGAGAAAAAAGAGAGAGAGAGATTAAAAAAAAAAGAAGCAGGAAAAGTCCTGTCTGCCCCTTCAGAGGAACAGTGAGAAAGAGAGACCAGGCGCCCATGCGTACAGAGTCATGCACAGTCAGGCAACGCATGACGTAGCCACAAATGGTTGTAGGGCCCGTGGGCTGGCTAGGTGTTTGCCTGAATGCCGGTGGGCCGGGGTCAGAATAATGCTGGAATCCTAACATTTCCATCTTTTCCTTATTTTAAAAAGGTGGGGGAATTAAAGGGGTTAGCAGGTGGGACGGCGCTGAATTTTCAAGACAGCTTGCAGCTGACTTAGCGGGCATTTTTGGGGCCCTGAAAGAGCTGGGCTGTTGGTAAATGGTCATTTCACTGCTTTCCCAGGCTATGTGGAACCTCCGATATTTCTTGGATCTGGGGAGATGCTGTCAGCAGAAGATAATGTTAAATTTAGAAAGAAAAAAATTTTGTTAGGTCCTGGCAATTGAGGGAAGGGCATGTCTGACCTGTTCAAAGTGAATCCAAGTCGACCTTTAGCTTTTATCTTTATATAAGCAAACCTTAAAGTACCTGTTCCTTTCCCCATCATTATGACATCACCTTAACCTTCAGGAGAGACAGGGGATTGATTCTGGAGGGTACCCAAGCAACTTGGCGGTCTTTGTGACTCCAGCTCTGTGGCTAATGGCTGGGAGTCCTGTAACAACAGCTAAGTGATTTGATTAGGAGTTTTGAATGAGTCATTGGGGGTCCTGGGAGGGCAGGTTGATGAAGCAGGGTGTAATTATTAGAAACAGGAGAATGTGGATCCGCCTCAGGGGAGGAAGGGTGAGGAAGGAAGGGGTCTGGAGTTCCCAATCAAGCAGAGTACAATTGTGGGGTGAAGACTCATTCTTAGGAAATTCGCGACAAGACCATTTGATCTTGGTGTCCTCCAAAGCTTAAGGGAACAGGGTGCTGTTGGAGTTACTGTGTATGGAGGAGGATGAGTTGGGGGTGGAGGAGTAAAGGGTTTGAGATGAGATAAATGAATCCAGGAGGGAGGCCTTCAAGCTTAGCAGCTGTTGGAGTTACCTGTCACTTAGGGAAAAGTGGTGAGGGGCATTGATCTGGAGGAAAGAGAAGGACCTGATCTCCAGTGTTGACTTGAGATGGACAAGGGTTGGTACATGGTCATGGTAGGGTGTCCACAGTAGGGAGGGGAGATGATAAAGTAGGGGTGCAATTGAATGACAATGAGGGAATGGTGTTTAGCAACAGAAGGGTTTTTGGGTGTCCCAGGTTCCGGGTCCACCTGAGAGGCTGACAAAGGAGATGATAGGTTAGAACCAGTAGGCTGGGTGGCTACGAGGAGAAGGAGAGGAGTTGCTGGCGAATCTGGGGTCAGGTGAAGGTGGGATCAAATGAGATAAAGCTCCCACTTTTGCTAAAAGATTCCTTCTTAGGAAGAACACAGGACAGGTTGGCACTACCAAGAATGAGGGGGTGAGAGGAATACCCCCAGAAATGCAGTTGAGTGTTGGTGTCTGATGAGGTAGATACGGCTTTCCCCCTACCCCAACTATAGGGAGACGAGGAGAGGTGGGTCCCCCAAACTCTCTCATGGCCAAGTATGTGGCAACAGTGTCCAGAAGAAAGGAGATGGATCACCCTGATACCATGATGTCCACCGGGGTTCCCTATTGGAGATAACAGTGGTGGTCAGGTCAAGAGAGCCTGGCCTTCTCAGTCATCCATGGTCATGTCTAAGAAGTCGACTGGAGCGTGGTCTGTGTTTAATGTCTCTATGCCACAAAGTGCATGGGGACAGTCCGCTGATGAGTGTCCCTCTTGCTGGCACTTTGGACATGGTCTACATGGCCCACGGGTATTAGGGAAAGCCCAAGCTCAGTGCCCATTTTGATCATATTTGAAACAAGGACCAGGAGATCTTTGAGCACCAGAGGCAAGGGATCCTGGGAAGACTCTGAGCCGGGTCAGATGGACTTGGCCAGCATCTGGTATTTATGTTTGTGGGCCTATTCATCCCTCTCATGGTACACCTTAAAGGCCAATGCTAAAACTTCTGCCTGTAGGGTAAGGGGTCCTCTCTCCAGATGCCCAAGCTTAGTCCTAATGTCAGAGAAACTCTGGAAAAAATAAGTCATAAATAGTTGTCTGGTATATGGGTTTTAGGGTCTAAGTTAGTATACTTTAAGAGGGCCTTTGTAACATGTTCTAGGAACTGAGATGGATTTTCCTGTCTGTCCTGAACTATTTCCTGAAGTTTTTCATCATTTACTGGGTCGAGGGCAGCCTTACAAAGCCCCTCCAAGGGGGCAGGTTGTAAACTGATTTCTAGCTAAAGTGCCCCCCAGGGGTAAAGTCAGGTCCCAATGGGTGTTACAGTCTGTGACAGCCTCTGCCCTAACTGGGTGAGCTGCATTAGTCTGATGAACTTCCTGTGCGTGGGCTCTAGCCTACTCCTAAACTCACTTGTGTTCCTCGGGTAGTAGTTTGTTAGTTAGAATCATATACGTATATATAGAAAGGTGAGATCATAAGACTGGGTGTCATATTGGAATTCCTTTATAAAAGTGGTAGAGTTAGAGGTATAAGATCCCTGTTTCTTTTCTATTTGAGAGAGATCTGCTAGTGAGAAGGCGACATGAACTTTAACCAGTCTATCCACCTCGGCTACTTCTCACCAAGGGGGAACTGGACCTGACTTGGTTGATTCAGGCAGGGGCCCATAGCAGCACGAGAACGGGTAATGGTGGCTGAAGGACGGTGTCAGTGTTGGGTGCCTAGAGTGGCCTGGTGCTGGAGAGGGAGCTGGGGGCAGTTGGATGTTGAGGATGAAACAGTAGGCGTTCATTAGCAGGATGTAGGATCTAAAGTAGTGGGAGTTTCCTCTGGCTCAGGTTCATATCTAGAAAAAAAAAAACGAGATGGAAAAGACAGAGATGATGTTTTGCACTGAGATAGAAGAATGCCTGAACATATGGTAACTCCTTCTGGACAGATTCCTTAAATTTCGGAATCTAAGGAGCCATAAGGCAGCCAATTTGAGTTATCTTAGGGGCCATTTGGGCCATTTCTTAGTACAGAGGTGAGTGAGTTTAGGGGCCTTTATACATGGCATTAAGTGGAAAGGTTTTAAGTTTTCTGAAAGGCATCCCAGAAGGGCGGTAGGCTTATACTTTTCACAGGTTTGTTTCCCATGAGTGACGCAGGAAGATCCAAAGGCTTTTTTTTTTTTTTTTTTTTTGCAAGTAAGGATCAGTGCTAATGTCTCAGGCCATCAATTTTATTAGTCGACGAAATTATAGGGATCGAGGGGACACAAGGCCGAGAAGGTGACTATTCTCTAAAAGGACCCATAGATCCAACAAGTGAAGCCATCACTCGGTGAGGGCAATGCCAAGGCACTATGCCCAAAAGCCTCGCTTGTGGGGAGGTCTGCTGGATGGGATTGTTGATGAAGTGGCCCATCCGTGACCTTGAAGGATGTGGCTGGGGGTTATAAGTGGAAGGCCTGGTGTGTACACATCTGAGAAGCAGCGTGTCAGGAGAAGAGCAGTGCAGGGGAGGCACAGCCCCAGAAGCTGGCGGAGAGTGCTGGGAGGTAGAAAGGGCTCCCACCACACAATACAAGCCTGGAGTTACAGCAATAGTTGATGAGCTTGCTGGGCACGGCTGCTGTGTGGACCTGTTTCTTAGAGAATGCTTGCTGGCTCTTGGAGAACTGACCAACCAGGAACTCTGGAAAGTGTAACACACTGGGTCTTCCTCTTTTCCGTGGGTCTCCCCAGTGCTTGACAAGAAGACTTACTGAACATCTTGGCAGTGACCATGCCTTGAGGTGACCTGATTGTCTAGAACCTCACTGAACATCCTTAGCATCTCTTCATTTCCTGTACAGGTAGTGATTGATGCTCAGTGATGCTTAAAACAACTCAACACCATAGCCCTGGCTAGTCTGCAAGTCAAAGAGATCCACCTGTTACTGTTGTTTTGATTTGTGCCTCCCTAAAAGCAAGAAATGCTGAGCAGCATTGTTATTTCTTAGTAAAATGCCTGGCAGACTTTTTTCTTAAATCCTAAAGTTAAGATATCTTGTCATTGTTAGCATTTTTATTGCTGTGCAGAAACACCTTAATCACGGCAGCTCTTTTTTTTTAATATTTATTTATTTATTATGTATACAATATTCTGTCTGTGTTCATGTCTGCAGGCCAGAAGAGGGCGCCAGACCTCTTAACAGATGGTTGTGAGCCACCATGTGGTTGCTGGGAATTGAACTCAGGACCTTTGGAAGAGCAGGCAATGCTCTTAACCACTGAGCCATCTCTCCAGCCCCTCACGGCAGCTCTTATAATGGAAATACATTTAATTGCGGTGGGTTACATTTTCATAGGTTTAGTCAATTACCATCAAGGTGTGACCTGGTGGCTTGCAGGTGCACAAGGTGGCGGAAAAGGAGCTGAATGGTTTGACCTCTTGACCCACAGGCAACAAGAATTGGTGATGGCTTGGTATAGGAGACCTCAAAGTCCATTCCCGTAGCGATATACTTCTTCCAGTAAAACCGTACCTACTCCAGGAAAGCCACACCTTCTAAAGGTGTCACTCTCTCTGAGCACATGGAGGTCAGTTACATTCAAACTACTACATATCCCTTTTTGTATTTTTATCAGTTTTCAAGTCCAATTCCAGAGGATCTGATGTCCTCTTGTGGTCTCTTCAGGGAATCGGCACGCATGTCTTTCACAGACACACATGGCAGTAATACCCACCCACCCCACAAAAACAGGCAGACACCCCCCCCCCCCGCAAACAGAACCAAACAACTTAAAATGAGGTAAAAATTTAAAAAAAAAAAAGAAATGAAAAGGATTTAAAATAATGGCTAGGGGCTGGAGAGCGAAACTGGGTGGAGCTTTTCTCTGAAAAGGGTTTTCACACCTGCATACAGACTAAGTCGGAGCCTAGGCTGGCCAGGGTACTACCTGAATTTATCTTGCCAGGTGACAGGGGTCAGCATAATGCCTGAATCCTAACAGTATCATCAGGCACTCAGGCTTTCTGAACTGCTGAGCCGTCTTTCCAGCTGGCTTTAAAATATTTTTTTTTCCTTTTTAGCGTTTATTTTTTATTGATTGAGAATTTCATACATGCATAGATAGGTTTTGATCAAATCTACCCTGTATCCCTCCCCTCCATCTCCTCCTCTCTTCCCTCACGTATATTTTCCCCATTACTTCGTGTGACTTTTCAAAAAACTCACTGAATCCACTTGACGCCACCTGCATGTGCTTGGGTGTGGGGTCACCTCCTGGCGCATGAGGAATTAAGAGGCTGCATTCCTGAAGAAAATGGATTCTTGTCTTCCCTGTAGCTGAGTTACCAAGTAGTCTTTAGCTAGGATGGGACTTCCTGAGCCCTGGTTTTTAAAACATGTTGTGTGCATAGAGAGGCCAGGAGAGGGCGCTGCTTGACCTCCTTTATGACACTTTACCTATTCCTTTGAGGTAGGGTCTCTCTCTGAAACCGAGGCTCAGTTTCCTTAGGCAGGCTGGAAGCCAACAGACCCCTTTGATCCTCCACCACCGCACACACACTTGGACTTGGGGTTGCAGGCTCTCATTCGTGGGATGCCTGTCATGCTGTCTGCTTACTGGGATCCCAGCTCAGGCCCCCATGATAGCGCAGCAAGTGTGTTTAATCCCTGAGCAACCTCTCCAGCTCCCACCACGTGGTTTTTGATGACTGCTAGAATGACGTGATGGGAAAAAAAAATATTTTCTTAAATGGCTGGGACTATTTGGGCATTTTTTTTTAAAAAGCAACAGAAAAGAATGGAGAATCTTCACATGACTCTGGTAACTATTTGACAGCATCAAGCTATGTAAACAGCCAGCCGAGAGGGAACATGTGTTTCCTGACTCCTGTGTAGATGAAGAGGGGGATGTGGGGACATGCACAACAAGGGGTTCCTTGTTCAAAGTTTATCAAACAGTTTCTAAATGAGCACATTTTATTAGCTATAAAATAAACTTTAAAAAAGCTTTTTAGCCGGAGGTTGATGGGAAATGCCTTTAATACCTACATTCAGGAAGCAGAGGAATCCAGTATGGTCTACAGACTGATTTTCAGGACAGGCAGAGCAACAGAGAAAAACAAAACAAAGGACCAAAAATAAAAAAGAAATGAAACAAACAAACAACAAAACATAAGAAAAGGAAAATGCGCATTCCTTTCTGTTTTTGCATTAAAGGTCACCGTTTTTCCCCTTTTTATTACAGCAGGTATTTTGCTCTTTTCAAACTCTTTATTTTTGTGTATATGAGCGTTTTGCCTGCATGTGTCTGTGCACCACTTGTATGCTTGGTGCCTGAAGGGGTCAGAGACCACCTTGGATTCCCTGAAACTGGAGTAGATCATGGCTGTGAGCTGGCATGTGGGAGCTCTTCGGAAGAGCAGTCAGTGCTCTTACCTGGTGAGCCATCTCTGCAGCCCCAAGAAGTTATTTTCAAAAAGCTAAAAAAAGGAGCAACTATTTCAACATTGGGCAAATGTTACCTTCAGTCAGATTTCTCTAGAACCTGTGACCACCAAAACGGGGAGGAGAACATAATGAGGACAGAAAGTTCTCATGTCCTTTTCTCTTCGGTTCTAGAAGTTTTAGATCTCAGTTGTTCCATTGTGGGAGGATGTGGAGACATGGAGAGGAAGCATAAGAAGTGACAAATGGGATGGCTCAGTGGGTAAAGTTGCTGGAAGACAAACTTGACCTGACTTCAATCCCTGGAACTCACAGTGTGGAAAGAGAACCGGCCTTTGCAAGTTGCCCTCTGACCTCCATTAGTGCTCTGAGGCATGCACAGGTGCACACACGTGCAACTAAATAGACAAATAAAATAAGAAACAAAGTATCAGATCAGGTGGTTTAAAGGGGAAGTAACTGGCTGGGACAGGGAGACTAAGCCTTTTTAGACATAAACCTTTAAAACACACCATGTGAGTGCGGGTGTGCCTGTGAGTGACAGAGGACAGCCGTGGGGAGTGACGGTCCTTGCCTTTCACCTTGTTTGAGACAGGGTCTCTTTGTTGTTCCTCACTGTGCGCAGCCCAGCTGGCTGTGAGCTTCCGGGGTCTCGCACCCCCTCCCACCTCATCACAGGAGTGCTGGGATTCCAGATGTCTGGCTTTTACTAGGCTCTGGTCCTAGGAACTGAGGTCCCTATGCTTGTGTGGCTGTGACAAAAGCTTTCCCCACTGCGCTCTTCTCCAGAGCCCACACCTGAGTCTATTTAGATCTATGTCTTTTAGGTCTATTTGAACTTGATTATGAGAATACATAACTTCTAGAGATGGGACAGTCATCTGAGGTATTAGGGGCATAGCTCAGCGGTGGAACACTTACCCAATACTCATGAGCCCTGGGTTTCAACCCAGGATCCTAGAACAGTCCAGCTGCTGGCCCTGTAGATGTGAGCCTACAGGGGACAGAGGGGGAGCTGCCCTAGCCTCCTCTGATGGAGCCACAGTGACCCCAAGATATTCATTTGGTTCATTTCTATTTACCCAGGGAAGGGGTGCTTAGTGGCATGAGGACATGGGGGCCCTAGGGAATCCTGAGGGCTCAAGGGAGCAGCTGGAGTCAGGAGCAGGAAGTAAACAACTTTCTTTCCCCTCTGAGTGCACAGTCAGGCTGGAGCCTCATCAAGGATTGGGGCTGCCTGAGATAGGGCGCAGTGGTTGCTGTGGTCATGAGGATGACCTCTGAATCTCAGGAGAGACCTGGAGGGGGGTCAGGCCTAAGAACGGCATGTGTAACTGGATCCCTTGCTGCTGTTTTTCAGGAAGACCAAAATGCTTCTCGCTTCACCTCGGAATCCTTCCCCTCACAGTGTTCCTCTTGGTCTTCTTTGGGTAAGAACCCGGGCTGGTGAGGATCCTGAGCAGTGAGCATGCCCGTTTCCATGGGAGTGATGAGGGTGCTCTTGACCACTCCCACAGTGGCACGTCCACCTTTTGCTTCTCCCCAAAGTGAAGCGTCTCTTACAAGACTCTTGATTTCACAAAAGGGTTCTTGGGGCTGGATGCCCTGTCATTTGACCCTAGCTATGTGGGTGGGTCTGGGGAAGGAGAGGAAGGCAGGTCTGGTGGCTCAGAGGCAGTTCTCTCTAGATGCAGATGGTCTGAGAACCCTGACAGAGCAAAGTCACTGCTATGTCTACTGGGGCTTCTGTAGATGCAATCAGGAAATAGTCCCAGATGTGATCTTGGGCTATAGGTACCCGGCATGGGGGGGGGGGGCGTCTGCAGCTGTTACAGGTGTTTACATACAGGTCTTGTGCCCAGGGTCCTTCCTCTCACCACCTCTTTTTCTAGTGTGATGGGCATGCTTAGTTCTGTCACGTGGCCCTGCATCCCCACTGAGAACTTCTGTGCTCACTGTGCTGGGGGCAGTGGTGCCTTTTGGAGGCGGGGACAATCAGTCGGTCTCAGGTCTGTGTCCTGAACAGTGCCCCTGTGTACACCCTTCCCACAGCTATGGGTTCCTGAGCCAAAGAAGTCAGAAATCGAGAGAACCAGGAGCTGTGACTAGGTGAGTTTTGTGGAATGTGTGTGTCATATATGTATGTGTGTCCTATGTGCGTATGCGTATATAAGTGTGTATCATGTGTAAGTGTCTGTCATATGTGTCTGTGTGGTGAAGGGTTACTGACTGGGTGAACATTCTGCTTCATGCTGTCTTATGCGTCTGCCTATACTTCTACATAGATGGGTCTCCTCCTACTCTAGGCTGCCCAGAGCAGCCTCAACTACCCCATGCTGTCTTTTTAAAGGCAGTGTTTGGGGGGGCACTATTATCTTTCCTGTCTTCAGCCTTGTCCTGCCTCCTGAACCTGCCTGGGACAGCTTCCATTCCCAAAACACCTTCCCTGCAGCCTGCTGAATGCAAGAGTTTTTTTCTTCTATAACTAGAACAAAGTTGTACCCTCAGGAACTATACTCCTTCCTCCAGTCTCTGTGTACCTGGTCTTAATCTGTCTCCTGTGTTCCCCTTTTGCAGTGTGGATGTCCGGGAAGCTGCAGCCTTGTCAAGGTAACCTGCCCTCACATGGTGCTTGCCACTCTGAACTGAGGGGTGCAGATGGAGGTGTGTGTATGTGTGTGTGTGTCTGTGCATGTGGGTGTGTAATTATGAGCAGCTGGTATGTCCCTTCCTGTACCCAAAGTGGAGCACCTAGCCCTACACTTTGCATTGACTAACTGCATGTCATTTGACTTTTAAATTGTCTGCCTGGCTCCTGTGGTACAACTGAGTTTACAGATTTTCACCGCATTCCCAGGGCAGCACACACAGAACGTTTACTCCTTCAGCGTAGTAAGCACATTCATGCTGTGGTGCAGCCATCACCACCATCCGTCTCCAGAACATCCTATCTTGTAAACTGTGTCCGTTAAACACCGACTCCCCATTGCCCAGCCCTACTGGGGGTCCTGGCACCCATCTTGCCTGTTCTGTGTTGTTCCTCTGAGCATGGCCACTCTGTAGTAGTGTCTCCTAGGGATGGGGTCTTGTAGGGTTTCTCTCCTGGTGCCTGGCCAGACTCACTCAGGAAGGTGTTATCCTGCACAGGCTTCATCCCTGTGCAGAAATTTCCTGTTTCCATTTTTTTTTAAGGCTCATTCACTGCCTTTAATAAAATTATTTTTGTTTTATGTGTATGAGTTTTGCATACATGTATGTCTGTGTACAACATTCATGTCTGTAAGCAATGAGGCCATGAATGGTTTTGGGTAGGGGACTGGAGTTACAGACAGGTGTGGGTCTCCATGTGGGTGCTGGGAACTGAATCCCGTTGCTCTGCAAGAGGAGCCTGTGCACTTCTGGCTGAGCATCTCTCCAGCCCTGCATCTGGGCTGCATAGGGCATGTAGCTTACTAGTAGGGGTGGCTCATGACCCTTGGGGCTTGAACTTTTGAGGGAACTTTACACTGACATTGGGACTGGTCTCTGTTCAAGACAGAGAGCCAGGAATCTTTGTGCCATCAACTAGGGGAGGACCATGGCAGGCTGCAGGATCAGGCTAAATGATCAGCATCAACCCGGGATAGAAATGTTCAGTGTCATATGACCTGTGATTAAAGTGGTCTCAGCTCTCCCAGCCTTAAGTGGGGGAGGGGGTCATGATTTCCTCTTTCTGCCTCGTGTCAAGTAAGACTGTGATCTTCCTACTTTGGTCCATCCTAGGCTCCCAGGATCATGGACAGGCTCAATGGCTTGGTTGCCACCACTTGTTCAGGTCTGTGTGCCTGGTGTACAGCTGCCAGTGGCATGCATTCCAGGGACTTTCTTGTCACCTTGAGTTCTGGTGTTTTCTTATTGCAGGATGGTCTACGCTCAGCCAAAGGTGCTAACACCCAGGTGAGTAGATTTAGTCAGTGCATGTGTAGTGCAGGAGTTGCAATGGTACAGAAGGACGATTTGCTTGCTCTAGGGAATAGTTCAGAAGCACACCTGAGACCCTGGGTCAGTCTCCAGCACTGGAAAAACAAAAACCCAATTATGATTCTCTTTGCACGCACTTCATCAACCCTTTCCAAGACTTAAGGTCGTCTGATTCTGGAGCCCAGAGCATCTTCTGGCTCTCATTTCCCATCTGGGCTTCTGTTCATTGTTTCCTGTCTCTGTCACCAGGGTTTTCAGAGATGTGGTGGTTGCAGTGGCAGTAAACTCAGTTGCTTCTAGAGCTTGGTGGAGTGGGGTTGGGGTAGTCAGTGAGAGCTGCTGATTAGCCCAGCCCACACTCAGGGATTGCCACATCCACGGCTGTCTCTGTGCGACAAAATGCCTCTCAGGTGGTGGCCGTCTCAAAATGAGGGGCTCGTGCTATCTGGAGCTTGGCCACCGGCGGTTCCCTGGCAGTCTGCTGGAGTTATGGTACCTGATTAGCCTCAACAACCTCGTTCACTTTGTTCCTGGCGATGGTTTCTTGCATTGGCTTTGCTATCTTTTCTTCTGTTCTACTTTTCTCTTTTTTTTTTTTTTTGTTTTGTTTTTCGAGACAGGGTTTCTCTTGACAAAAACTTAATCTGTTCAAGGAACCAGGAGACATTTCCAATGGCTCCTTGAATACGGAGGAACTGATGCGTCAGTTCCCTCCCTTGATTCAGGCCATTAATGTTATGATTAAGACTCTGGCTCGCTCTCTGGGGGAATTTATGGATACCCTAGAACAGAAAGAGCTCATGATAGGAGATTTAGTAAAAGATGGGTAAATTATGAAGGAAAATGTATGGAATGGCATGAGTTACCATTTATGGAGAGGCTAGCCAGAATGAGAAACCCCTGGTACATTTTAGATAGGAAAGAAAGGCAGGCTATTCTTGATAACATGAAGCCAGCCATTCAATATTGGAACAAACCCTGGAGGTGGAATCCTGAAGAATGGTGTTTGGGTTACCTTGGTTACCTTGAGGGCAGATATGATTTAGGGCCATGAGAAAGCACAGTTGGTTAGTGGTGTGAGATGAATTTCAAAGAAAAGCTCTGCCCACCTGGCCCTGACCACAAGACTTGCTGAGAATAATCAATTGTCTGTAATCATTTTTCTATGGAAGCTTTTATGTCTTCCAACTTCCTTCTGTAATCTTTTAAAAGTGATGCTTGAATTTTAGTAAAATTGCAGCAGATTCAAATCTCGTTAGAGTTGTGTCTGTCTGTCATTCACCGAATCCTGGGTTCTCCTAAGCCTTCACCCCTGTTCTCCCCTGGGTCTTCGATCTCCAAGAGAGTCAGTCTGTGGCAAGGGGTGGTGGGCAGCCCTGAGGGAAGCTGAGGGTGAGAATCTGAGAAGGGTCCCTGCAGACGTGTTTGGTCACATGTTGCCTGTGGCTTTCTCTCCTTGCAGTAGAGAAGATGTCCTTGTCTTGACTCCGTGGCTGGCTCCCATCATCTGGGAGGGGACCTTCAACATTGACATCCTGAATGAGCAGTTCAGGCTTCTGAACACCACCATTGGACTGACAGTGTTTGCCATCAAAAAGTAAGCAGAGGGTGCTGGAGGATGGCTGAGGATAAAGTACTGTCTTTAGGGACGTGAGGACCTGAGTGTGATCCCTAATACCCATGTAAGGGTTGGGCGTGGAGGCACGCCCCTGTAATCCCAGTACTGAGGGTGGAGGGGAGAGACAAGTGGATCCGGGCAGCTTTCTGGACAGCACAGGCAAGCAGTGAGCTTCAGAGTCAGAGAAGGGACCCTGTTCAAAGAACAGAAAGAAATGACAGAAGAAACCCAAAGTCAACTTCTGGCCTCCACACAGGCACACAGGCAAGTAAAGATGAACATATACTATGGGCAGGCACACACATGCACACATACACTGGTCAGGCACACCATGCTCTATTCTTGTATTTAATATGAAGCGGATGTGGGGCTGGTTCACTCTGTCACCCTGGTTAACTCTAGTGGGCTCAAAGGGGAATGAATCCAGCTGTGACACCTACCAGAGCCTCAGGTCAGCTGTCCCTCGCTCTGTGATTTTAGCCAGGTGCTATCTTCACCCCTCAGCACACACTACACACTTCATTGTGTACTTATCCCCAGGTCTGGTGGCAAGGGACAGGATGTCCGCAGAGCTGCAGCCACTCATGGTGTACCAGGCTTTCCTTCTTAGGCCGCCACCAGCTCACAAATCATGACATGGAGATGTAGTATTAGTTTTGAATGCTTGACTTAGCTTACCTCTTATTTTAATGTGTTTCTCTTTATCTACATTTTGCCATGGGGCTTTTTTTTTTTTACCTTTCTATGTTCATTCATCTGTTTGTTCCTTCCTACCTAACTTCCCCCCTTCCTTCTTTCTTCCCAATCTTCCTTCCCTTTTCCCTTTTACTCTGTATATCTTACTTTCCTGCTGCCTGGCGCCCGGCCCTGGGCATGTCCCTTTTTTTCCCCCTTGTTTTGTTTTCTAATTCCTCCTCCTCCTTTTTCTTCTCCTCTTCCTCCTCCCTTTTTCTTCTTCTCTTGTCCTCTCCTATTTATTCCCTCTGCCCAGCAGCCCCACCTAACCATCTTTTGCCTAATTATTGGTTGTTCAGTTTACATTAGAACAATCAGGTGCCTTAGGCACACACGATGAAACATATGAACACATCTTTACATAATTAAACAAATGCAGCATAAACAAGTGGAACACATCTTTGCATACTTAGAGTGATATCCACAATAGACGTGTCCTCAGATGCAGGACAAGGTAGACAGCAAAGGTTGGGTCAAACCTTTCACTTTAGTCTTGTGGGTGGAGAGCAGCAGACCTGTAAAGCCCTGAGACCCTGGATCAGGCTGACTTTAGGTCGCAGACAAGAAACTTGCCCTGTGGAAGCCTGCAGAAGCAGGAGAGAGTGGCATTACAGTGTAGAAGGCTGTGGAGAGCTGAGAGCTGCTTTTGTGCTGCCTGCGTATGAGAAGAAAGGGGCTTTATCCCTCCCTGCAAGGGCTGGGTGACACCCAAGGATAGCACTGAGGCCTTTATACCCATCAGTCTTGAGAGAGGTTTGGGGCTCAGCTGGAGGGATCCTAGGCACCTTGAGAATGCCTGCAGTGCTAGGGACAGAGAACTTCACAATAACAAGACATGCACACTACCTTGTCTGGGTGCTGCTGGGTAGATGAGCAAATGCCTTGCCAGGTGTGAGTAGGTGCTTGGTGGGAAGAAGGCCTTTAAGGGAACTAGCATGGTCACCTTTGCATAAAGACAACAGACACGTCTACCTGTATTCTGCCATGGTCCCCACCATGATGATAACGGCCTGAATGTCTGAAACTGTAAGCTGCCATCTCAACGAAATGTTTTCCCTTATAAATATCTCCATGGTCATGACGTCTCTTCACAACAATAAAAACCCTAAGTAAGACAGAAGTCTTTTGCCCTTGGACCAGAGAGTTTGGCTTAAGCTTGACCTTCCTTTTAGGGTGCCCGTTTCCCCTTCCCTGCCTTCTCTGCGAGACTGATTCTTTCTTGGTGGAGACCATAGGGGAAGACTCTTAGGAACATGAGAGAGTTACTGAGTGGTTGTCCACAGGCAACTTCAAGTCTCTTCTGAGTTAGGTCTTGGATAGAGAGAACCCTTCCTTTCCTGAGGCAGGACCCTGGAGGGTGACACAAAGGAGGGGTGCAGGTCCCAGGCACTTAAAAATCTATCTTGGCCCACCAGAGCTTAGAATGTGGGACCCTGTGCCCAGGCTCTGCTCAGGCCAATGCAAGGGTGTGGGATGTGGAATGTGTTGGGATGGAGCTGTTACTGGAGGGGAGGGTGACAGACTCCTGGAGAGGTGGCCTACTGAGGGGCCTGCCAAGACAACAGATACCTGCAGCACATCTGCCTGGATCCCAAAGTCTGGAGTCATCTGAGTAAAAGCTTCCAGGCCTCTGCTTCAACATTTCTTGCTTAGATGTGGTGCTGATGTTCCACCCTTCTGAGGTAAAGGAGGGTGAGGAACAGCCTGCAGACTGCTCAGTACAGCTGTAAAGTGGGGATGCTGTTGCTTCAAGCCTCATGGTAGCCATGGTTTCTGCAGCCTGGGCCCCTGCCCTGGTTAGTCTTGCCCTAGCTGTGTTAAACCTCTGCTTACCCGATTGTCATCTTCCACAGGTATGTGGTGTTCCTGAAACTGTTCCTGGAGACAGCAGAGCAGCACTTCATGGTGGGACACAAGGTCATCTACTATGTCTTCACTGACCGTCCTGCCGAGGTGCCGCAGGTGCCCCTGGGGGCAGGACGGAAGCTGGTGGTCCTGACTGTGCGCAACTACTCCCGCTGGCAGGATGTGTCCATGCACAGGATGGAGATGATCAGCAACTTCTCCGAGCGGCGCTTTCTGCAGGAGGTGGATTACCTGGTGTGTGCAGATGTGGACATGAAGTTCCAAGACCACGTGGGTGTGGAGATTCTCTCAGCACTCTTCGGTACCCTGCATCCTGGCTTCTACAGAAGCAGCCGAGAGGCCTTTACTTACGAGCGCCGGCCGAAGTCCCGGGCCTACATTCCCTGGGATAAGGGCGACTTTTATTACATGGGGGCCTTCTTTGGGGGGTCAGTGGTGGAGGTATACCATCTCACCAAGGCCTGCCATCAGGCTATAGTGGAGGACAAGGCCAATGGCATCGAGGCCGTGTGGCATGATGAGAGTCATCTGAACAAGTACCTGCTGTACCACAAGCCTACAAAGGTGCTGTCCCCGGAGTACATGTGGGACCAGCAGCTTCTGGGCTGGCCCTCCATCATGAAGAAGCTGAGATATGTGACTGTGCCCAAGAACCATCAGGCAATCAGGAACCGATAGCTGAATTCCTGTTGGAGAGGCCAGGCTTATATCCAGGGTCACTCCAGGCTGTGTGGAACTGGGAAGATTTGAGAGACATTTATGAAGTGTCGCCATCTACCCCACTTCAGGGTCTAGCAGGCCCAGTACCACTTGTCTTACCCTACACTGAGCCCCTGGAGTGGCAGCCACCCTCACCTCCCACTGTGTCTCTAAGCTCCTTCTCAGTGAGATGTAGCAGGAGCTTGCAGAATATGAGGGAAATTCTGTCATGCAGTTACCTGAGGGCCTGGGCATCCTTATTCAGGCATGTCCTTCCTCTTCTGGGAGGCTTGGCAGATGGCCAGTGCCCTTAGGAATAGGTAGGAGAGCATGGAGACTCACAGCCTTCAGGCCTCAGAGGTGTTTAGCTCCTGTTTAGCCCAGCTGGCAGATCAACAGCCTGTGACCATTGCCTCTGCTCAGTTTTAGTTCATTTGGGAATAGCTAGTTATTCATCCTGGGAATAAATGTATTTGTAGATGATACAGGAAGTTTAATTTTTTTCTTTTCTTTCTTCCTCTTCCTCCTCCTCCTGCTGCTCCTGCTGCTCCTGCTGCTCCTGCTGCTGCTGCTCCTCCTCGTCCTCCTCCTCCTCTCCTTCTTCTTCTCCTCCTCCTTCTCCTTCTCCTTCTCCTCCTCCTCTCCTTCTCCTTCTCCTTCTCCTTCTCCTTCTCCTTCTTCTTCTTCAAGGTACTTGGGATTGAACCCATGGCCTCATGGATGCTAGTCAGCATGCTACCACTGAAGTCCGGGTCAAGAGACACATGACTGAACTTGCTGAGTGTTAGGTCCACTGCCTCATTTTATACTCCAGTTTTTATCAGAAATTTCCAATCTAAAGAGACTGATACTTTTTTTTTTTCAGTGTTGGGATCAGACTCATGTCCCAGCCTCCTGTTTTACATTTTTTAGATGGTAGAGGGTATTGTTGCTTGTTTTTTTTATTTTTTATTGAGGCAGAATCTCTAGTAGGTCCAACTGGTTTCAGCCTTAATATGTGTACAAGGATGTACCAGCTTGGCCTCCTTCCTCTTTTCTAGCTCATATCTTACAGATAGCGCCTCTCCGGGACCCTGGAATAACTAAACTGCCAGACGGGTTTACTAACCCTAGACTGGTGACCCGTCAAGGCAATTACAAGGGTGGTCTTAAACTCCTGATCCTTCTGTATCTCCCTCTGCAGTGCTGGGGTGATAAGCATGTCATGAACCTACCTCTGATGTTCTTAATTTTCTTAAAACCCCAGTGATCTTGTTCCAAAATGGTTTCTCGGCCCCAAAGTCCTTTGTGTCCTTGGCTGGTTTTTCATTTCTCACATTGTCAGATTGTGTTGTTTTTTTGTTTTTGTTTTGTTTTTTTTTCTGTGACAGGATCCCTATGTATCCCTGGGTGGCCTGGAATTTGCTACTAGACCAGGATGGCAGAACTCATAGAGATCCTCCTCCCTCTGCCTGTCACCACACCTGGTCAGATTTCCCCCCTCCATCAAAGGTGGATAAACCACCAATGTCCAATATTCCATAAACCTTTCCTATCTTGACAACCCATGTATGAGCTGTCTGACCAGCCCTGGATACTCTTGAGACTTGACTTCCCTGCATACCCTTACCTTTCTCGGCAATTATGAATTAGCCAATCACATTAATTCTGATGTCTGATTCCCGTCAATGGAATGAGCCCAGTCATGACCTGTGTTACCATAAAAGCAAGTGAACATCCTGCCTGGTGTGCTTGCTTGCTCTGTGTGGCGAAACACACTTTTCAAAAAGAAATAGCTGCCGGGTGGTGGTGGCGCACGCCTTTAATCCCAGCACTTGGGAGGCAGAGGCAGGCGGATCTCTGTGAGTTCGAGACCAGCCTGGTCTACAAGAGCTAGTTCCAGGACAGGCTCCAAAGCCACAGAGAAACCCTGTCTCGAAAAACAAACAAAACAACAAACAAACAAACAAAAAACAAAAAGAAATAGCCTTGACAGGTTGGTTTTGATTCTTTGTGTGCTCAGTGAGATACTGAGAATGTTCTCCAGAAACATGAAAGCTAGAGGGCAGTGTCTTTCTGTCTCTTTTGTGATTGGTGGATTTCCTGGGTTCTCAGCCTCTCTGCAGGATCTCTAAAATGTAAGGTAGAGGGCGTGGACAGGGTTCCTTGAGGTCAGGAGGATCATTTAACCTCAGAGATTATGGTAGTTAAGAGAGGTGTGGGGCATTATTTAGGGGGGTTCAGACAAGGCTGGAGACGTGGAGGGCCCCCATAGCCTTCTGTGAGCTTCTATATCCTCTTCAATATCTCTGTCTTCATTCCCACTCAGGGTTGATCTCTGGTTATCTGGTGCTGGAAGCTGAGAGTTGGGAGTCTTTAAGGTAACAGCTAAAGTAAGGTACAGACAGATCTGAATATTAAGATGGAAAAATTCCAATGTTAGGAGCTTCCTGGGTGCCGTCATCTTTCCCTTTTCTCTAAAGTTCATACAAGCTTCCATCTCCATTTGAGAAAAACCAAAATAAGTGCTTTCACAGGGACATGCCCTAGGTTCCTTGTGCTCTCCACTCTCTATTCCTGAGACCCCTTCTGGAAAGAGAGAGAGAGAGAGAGAGAGAGAGAGAGAGAGAGAGAGAGAGAGAGAGAGAGGACTCAAACAAAAGTCAATCAAAACAAACAATGTTAAAATGTTGTCCAGCTGTATCTAGGAGCACACACCTGTAGTCACAGGACCTGACAAGTGGCAGACAGAAGGATTAGTAAGTAGCTCAAGGTCACCCTCCACTTCTTATCAAGTTTAAGGACAATCTCTGTTATTTGTGACCTGGTCTCCAAATATTTAAAAAATAGAAATCCCACACTAGCTCAGAATTGAGAATAATAGAGGGTTATCTATCCTCAGCCTCATCAAAGGCCTGAGAAGGGAGATAATATTACTTGAGCAGGCAGGAAGTACAATCAGGCAGCTTCCAAAGAGAGCAATATATGACAGAGAAAATTAGTTACCTGAGTAATCACCTGAAGTTTCATTTGCAACATTGAAGCAACCAATTTTAGTTCTGGCCTAGCATAACTGACAGACCATTTTCAGAGGCAGGAAATTTTCAGAACCATCTTACCCTGTCTTGGCAAGATTTGACAGTCTTTTTCCTTGTGTCCTGGTTATCAATTTCCAGATACCATGTACTTTGTCAGTGGTTAGGGTGCGGGCAGTTCCTTGCCCAAACAACAATTGTGCCAAGAAGAAAACAAACTCTGAGTACAGCGTCTTTGGTGCTCAACATTCTCTCAGGGGTAGATTGGTGCTGTCAGGAGCAATCAAGTCTCAGCTCAACAGAACCCTAAATTATTTAAATGCCATGTTCTACAGATTCTTGAAGTTGTTGAAGATTACCTATCTAGACAGAATACAATCTCTATGTATCTAAAGAACCTAATTGATCTGACTGTATGTACAACAAGCATGAACAACTATTGACCTATAATATCTAATACCTGTATAACTTAAAGACTAAAGCTTCATGTCAGAATATTAAATAATCTGTAAACAAATGTACAACAAATGAGGACAATGACATCAAAATATAAACAATCTAAGTATCTTGATCAGAGGTAGAATTAATAGGTAATGCAATATGAAAATATATCCTAAAAGTTGTATCAATATTCAAAATGTCCTAAACAGAGGCAGAAGCATGCATATATACAATCTGACAGAGTAGATTTGCATAGGTATACAAATATAATTTGAGCTTGTATCAATATACAAAAACTATACCAATGTACATTATCCACAAATAATAGCTCTATTACCCACTATTACTATCCTCCCCCCTTTTTTTAAACACACATAGTTTTCACCCCAACCCTCTATCTAATACAAGTAGTAATCAACAACCCCTAAACAGTGTTCCCAACTCTATGGACAAACTTTTTTGGGTTGGGGGTGCCGACTTCTCAAATTGACAGCTTCCTGCTGTCGTGGGGGAGATGTTCTCTTTATGGGATCCTGCAAAATTAAAGTGACGGTTAAGTTTCAAAATTACTGTCTAGTATAGTTGCAAACAATTTTCAAGCAGTCTATAGATAGTTTTTCTTCAAAGTTCTTATTTGGAGTTCTGGCCAGAATATGAGAAGGTATACCATTTCAGCAGCTGGTACCCCAAAAAGAAGCTGTCTTATAGTAGCACTCTCTGCATATTGATGTCATGTCAACTAGGTGGTGTTGTTGCTGTGGGGCTCCATCTTCCTGGAAACTTCAAAGATTACTGCAGGAAAAGGATCTTTAGGAAAATCTATTGTTCATCATGAAAATCTTAAACAACATTCATATATACATACATTCAATGAAGATATGATATAGGCAAAAAAGGCATGGAGAAAGTAAAATTTTTTCCTAAAGTCTTTCTTCTGTCCCATACCAGATGGCTCCCGATATGAGACAGAAGCTCTGAATGTTCCTTTTGACAACATGCATGGATTTAGAGAAGTACAGAGCCATTGTCCAACTCCAAAACCAGCTGAATATATTAATATATATGTGTGTGTGTGTGTGTGTGTGTGTGTGTAAATGTAATATAACTCATACCTGGATTCACAAAACATATTCTGTCTTCTAGATGTTCCTTAGTGGATAGTTGTAACACCCGATTTTGTGTTACACCCTCGGTACAGTTCGCGCGCCACTGTACCGAACGCGAGTCGGGCAAGGGAGACCAGGGCCCTACAGGTCCCCCTTTTATATAAATTATGACTAGTCCTGTCTTGGGTGGCATTGGACGTCAGGCAATACCCCTTACCCATCATGGGAAAGCATCCAGGTCAAAACACATTTCCTGTCTTAGGTTGAGGCAGTGCCCCAAAAGCCTTTCCTGTCTTTGGCTCACTAGTCATCCATCACCGAGTTCAGCCAGATTTGTGCTGAAAGATTCTCTGGGGCAATAGCTAAGAGGACTTGCCAAGTGGCAACATTGACCTGAGCTTGCCTTTGGCTCTGGCATCATAACCATGAAGATGATGCTCCAGCATCTGTAAGCATCCCTTAAGGAGACTGTGCTTGCTTGCTTAATCCTTAATAATTCTGCCCAAATTGGAGCCTTTTAAGTAAGGTCTCAGCGCTGGTGAAAAGAACCCTGGTATAGCTAACTAGAATCATTTTAAGAGCCAATTTGTAAATTGTACACATCTAGCAGTGGTCTTTAACCACAACCAAGAGCAAAATTAACTGTAATATTCATTTGTAAATTTAGCTCAATTTGAATGGCTACGGCATTTGCAACCTGCCCTGAGAAGGTATCCTTTGTGCTAGCAGGAAGCAACTGACTGACTAATGAAAAATCCAGCAGCATTAGCTGCTGTGGCAGCAACAGCTATGGCTGCCGATATCACGGGATGGGTAGATGGGTATACAGGTAGAGGAACAATCCTTGGCACTCGGACCACCGCAGCCAGCTCCTCAGGAAACAAGCAACTCTTCAGTTGACAAGCCAGAATCTCTTTGATCTCTTGGCTCTGTCCTGTCTTCAGGCTTCTGGACAGGAAAATCTACAGCACGCACCAGCCGCTCAGGTACCCATATTGGATTGTCAGCATCCTGCGGGAAAACACAAACAGCCCCTCTACCCCACAGCAGTACAGGATCTGGACCATACCAGGTGCCATCTGATAGATTCTTCCATTTGACATGAGGCATCCCGGAAGAATCTGGCCGCCAATGCCTGTCAGCGGTGGTATGAGATTGAGCATCAACAGTCAAAAATTTTAAAATGTATAAAATAAAAGATAAATGATCTCTGGGGGTGGACCCATATTCCCCCTTTTTTGTTTTATGCAAATAGGCTTTGAGCGTACGATGCGCTTGCTCCACTATAGCTTGTCCTTGAGGATTATAAGGTATTCACATTTTGTGAGAAATTGAAAACTCAGAGCAAAATTTAGCAAAGCCAGTGCTAGTATAGGCTGGTCCATTATCAGTCTTTACAGTTTTAGGAACTCCCATGTAGGCAAAAGCCTGGAGACAATGACTTTTAACATCTCGTAATCTTTCTCCTGTGTGAGCTGAGGCAAAAATGAGATGAGAATGTGTATCCACGGTTACGTGAACATATTGCATGCACCCAAAAGAAGGAACATGGGTGACATCCATTTGCCATAAATGATTAGGGGCAAGCCCACGAGGATTAACTCCCAAATAGGGAACAGTTAAAAGTTTTGTACACAGAGAACACTTTTTAACAATATTAGTGGCTTGCTCTCGAGATATCTTAAAATGAAATCTTAAAGATCCAGCATTGAGATGAAAACGATTGTGAGCTTTTTCTGCAGCTTCGTAAGATTCCTGACTCACTACATAAATTTGACGAGTAAGCTGATCAGCCAAAGCGTTTCCTTCACTCAAAGGACCAGGGAGGTCAGTATGAGCCCGCAAATGCCCTACATAAATGGGTACAGATCGGGCCCAAAGCTAAGTTTGAATAGCCAATAACTGCATCTGGACTCAAGATACAGAGGCAATATAAGCTGCAGTTTCCAATGGTGCAAGAATTTTGCTTATACGGGCAGTGGTGGCGCACGCCTTTAATCCCAGTGCTCGGGAGGCAGAGGCAGGTGGATCTCTGGGAGTTCGAGACCAGCCTGTTCTACAGAGCTAGTTCCAGGACAGGCTCCAAAGCCACAGAGAAACCGTCTCGAAAAATAAAAAAAAAAAAAAAAAAGAATTTTGCTTATATACTGACTGTCAGTAAAAAGGTTAAATGGAATATCAGCATATTTCTCTAGGGCCATCTGGACAGCAACCAATTCAGCCACCTGAGCAGAGTTAGTATTAACAGACTGAATATCAAAATCAGGAGGGTAGGCTAGTACAGCTCTTTGGGTGGAAGATCCATCAGTAAACACATTTCATGCCCCTGCCAGAGGCTGCAAAGAAATAATTTTAGGGAAACATACCGGATGATTTTTAAAGAAGGTGACTAACTTATCAGAAGGATAATGATTGTCTAACTTGCAGGGATTAGCGCATAAAAACAAAGTCCAATCTTCAGCAAAATTTTGCAACCAAGTTATTTCTGCCTGGGTATATGGTGTAATAACCTTATCAGGTAACATTCCAAAAGTTTGCAAACTAAGCTTATATCCTTTCTGAATAACACATAGCACAGCTGATGGATATGAGATAACAATTTTTACAGGTGACACATGTTCATGTACCCACAGGATGGGTCCTTGCTGCCAAAAAACTCCAGTAGGACTATGCTTGGAGGGGAAAATTATCAACAGCAGTGGCTGACTATAGTCAATATAATGAATATGAGCAGAGGCAAGCTTTTCTTCAATTAAAGTAATACATTGCCTTGCTTGAGGTGTTAACTCACAAAAGGAAGTTGGGTCTGGATTCCCCTGCAGAATGTCAAAATGTGATTTTAAGTCCCCAGTAGGAATTCCCAGACTGGGCCAGACCCAATTTAGGTCTCCAAGCAACTTTTGAAAATCATTCAAAGTTTGTAGTTTATCTAGGCGAAGAGTAACTTTCTGCGGTTTTACTCCTGTCTGCAACAGCTGATGCCCCAAGTATTGATATGGAAACTGTTGTTGCACTTTTTCAGAAGCAATAACTAACCCAGCATGTGCTAGGCATTCTTGCAAGTCAGTAAAAGCTTCAAGGACTATTTCTGGGTCCTGTCCAGCTAATAGGATGTCATCCAAATAATGACTTATATACAGTTGAGAATATTTATACCTTATTGGGGCAATAACCCATGCCACAAACATTTGGCAATTACAGAACTATTGGTCATACCCTGGGACAATGTTACCCATTGGTAGCACTTGTATGATTCTTTGAAATTTATAGACAGTACACTGAAAGCAAATTTATCAGAGTCTTTGGGATGCAACAGAATGGTGAAAAAACAATCCTTTAGGTCAATAACTAAAAGATAATATCCTGCAGGAATACCCACAGGCTGAGGCTACCCAGGTTGAGTTGTCCCCATAATTTCCATGCAATCATTTACTGCTCTAAGATCTTGCAGTAACCTCCATTTACCAAACTTTTTCTTAATAACAAAGATAGGGGTATTCCAGGGAGAAGTGGATGGCACTATGTGCCCTGCTTCTAGCTGTTCCTGGACTAGAATGCGAGCAGCCTGTAATTTCTCCTTACTCAGGGGCCATTGCTCTATCCAAACAGGTTTTTTAGTTTTCCATTTTATAGGAATGCTTTCTGGCTGCTCTGCAATGGCCCCTAGGAAAAATTTCCTAACCCTGCACGCCGTTCAGGTGACTGTTGTATTATTTTCTTGCCTGCTAAAATCTGCACATCTCCCTGCAGATTTTTGCCTAAACCCTGACCAGGGACAAAGCCCTGCTTCGATAGCATACGCTGCACATGTTCAGTGGTCAGAACTGCTCCCATAGCTTGCAAATTATCTCTTCCCCACAAATTAAGAGGAAGGTGTTCCAGGACAAATGGTTTAAAAATGCCCTTATGGGTTCCTATAGCCTGCCTGCAACAAGCAGGGTATGCGCCTTGTTTGCGACCTGCCCATCCAGCACGGAGGCCTGATCTCTTGGCGCCAGGAGACCCAGCGTTGGGGTGAGTTTCTGGCCCTGAGGCACCAGCCTGGGACGGGGAGCTCAGAGGTTCCTTGGCCCCC